>NW_007727458.1:221187-222741 GCF_000696425.1 Galeopterus variegatus | reverse complement strand
TCTCTCTCTCTCTCTCTCTCTCTCTTCCTGGGTTATTTCAAAAGAGCTGTCTTCAAGATCAGAAATGCTTTCTTCTGCTTGATCTAGTCTATTATTGAGACTCTCGAATGTATTTTTTATTTCATTCAATGAAATCTTCAGTTTCAAGATTTCTGGGGTTTTTTAAATGATATCTGTCTCTTTCTTACATTTCTCATTCAGATCATGAATTGTTTTTCTGGTTTTGTTGAATTGTTTATGTGTATTCTCTTGTATCTCAGTAAGTTTTCTTAAGATTATTAATTTAAATTTCTTTTCCATCAAGTTGGGAATTTCCGATTCTTTGGGATCAGTTACTGGAGCATTATTGTGTTTCTTTGGTGGTGTCATGTTTCCTTGGGGTTTTTTCTCATGCTTATTGTTTCCCTGCATTGATATCTGTACATCTGGTGGAACAGTTGGTTCACTGAGTTTTATAGAGGGGCTTGTGTGGGGAAAGCCATTTACCGCAAATGTGTATTAGGTTGTCAGTTTGGTAAGGTACATTGGCTTTGTTCTAGATGGGTGCAGTAGTGCAGACTCTTTGCAGTTTCTTTAGTTGTAATCCACATTTACTTTGTATGTGAGTGCCTCGTTGGCCTGGGTTGGGGGGTGGTTTGTGACAGTGGTGTCATAGTTTTGTTTGGATGGGCTTGCTGGATTGGTTCTTGGGCCAGGGATATGTGTGTGCACACTGTGAGTCAGTCATCTCAGGGGCTGGCTCACTGGGAATGGGGTTGCTGGGCTGATTCTCAGGCTGGGGGTGTGGGTGTGGCATGTCAGGGTCTCTGGGACTGGTATGTCAGTGACAGGGTCACCTTGCTGATTCTCTGATTGGAGGTGGGCCTGTCAGGGGCATATCAGCTGGGCTGTTTCTTACTTGGATGTGTGGGCCTATTATGGCTCAAAGAATAAGGGGTGAGTCGCCAGGGGCTGTTTCTGTGGGCCATGCTTTGGCTTGGCTAGCTGGGTGTGGGTTTGCCAGTGCCTGGTCTGCTGAGTTGATTCTCAGGCTGGGTGTGAGATTGTGAGGTGGGTCTGCTGCTTCTCTGATTGGAGGGCATAGATGTGCTTTAGCTCTGCCAGCTTGGGAGTGTGTTTGTTAGGGTAGGGACTCCTGAGCTATTCTTCCAGGTTGATGGCATGTGTGCACAGAGGCTCATTCAGTTTGCAGGGGAGTCAGTCCTCCAGTAGTGGGTCTGCCTGTTTGATATCTGGCTGGCTTCATGGAGATGCAACAGTTCAGCTGGCCTGGTGTTGGCTTCTTAGACATGCAGGACTTAAGTCACAGCCACTCCTGGGAACAGGCTCCCAGCTGCCAGGATTTCAGTAGCTACTTACATGAGTGTGTTAGAATAACAATGGAGCCTTAAAGCTGGGGAAGCTCTGTGACTACTGGCCCCCAGATCAGGGTATGCTCTCACAGTGGCTCTAGTCTTAAGATGACACTGTACTGCATCAGCTTTGGTCACAAGAGTGGGCATGTACAACGTGTGCTCCTGTTCTAGAGCAATGCAGTGTATATTCTAGGCTGCT
>NW_007727458.1:214217-220302 GCF_000696425.1 Galeopterus variegatus | reverse complement strand
TCTGCTTACCTTTTCTGCACAAAGGAAAGTCTTTCCTGTGTCACTCCCAGTGCTGGGGATATGATGGCTGAGGCCATGTGCCTTTCTCCCCTCTATCCCGCTATCCTGGGCTTTCATGCTCCACAGGGATCTCACCAGTCTCCTGCTGCACTCCTGCACTCTCCCACGGACACTGCCATCCATTTTTAGCTGTTTATTAGTTGTTTTGGTCCTTTTCTGTGGGAGGTACCTATAGTCAGCCATCTTGCCTGTGTCTCCCATTTTAAGCATTTTTAAGTATACAACTCAGTGGCATTAAGTACATTCACGTTGTCATGCAACCATCATCACCATCCATCTTCAGACCTTTCTCATCATTGCAAAGTGAAACTCTGTACCCATTAAACAATAACTACCTGTTCCCTTATCCCCCCAGCCCCTGGTAACCACCATTCTCCTTTTCGCATCTATGAATTTGACTACTCTAGATACCTCAAATAAGTAGAAACATATAATATTTGTCTTTTTATGGTTGGTTTATTTCATTTAGCGTAATATCTTCAAGTTCATCCATGTTGTAGCATGTGTCATAATTAACTCTTTTTTAAGGCTAATAGTATTGCATTGTGTTTATAGACCACAGTTCATCCATCCATTCATCTGTTGATGGACATTTGGGTTGTTTTTACATTTTCCCTCTTGTGAATAATCTTGATATGATCATGGGTATGCAAATATCTTTTCGAGTTCCTGCTATTGAGTTCTTTAGGTTGTACTCCCAGAAACAGAATTGCAGGATTGTATGGTAATTCTGTTTAATTTGGGGGGTACGTAGTGTATTGTAATGCACAGGGGCTGCAGCATTTTGCAATTATACTAGCAATGCATGAGGGTTCAAATTTCTCCATATTTTTGCTGTTAACTGAATTGAGGCTACAAAGGCAAATTTGAAAATTTATCGTAGTGTATTGTAATGCACAGGGGCTGCAGCATTTTGCAATTATACTAGCAATGCATGAGGGTTCCAATTTCTCCATATTTTTGCTGTTAACTGAATTGAGGCTACAAAGGCAAATTTGAAAATTTATAAGATTTACTGTGAACCAACTTGAGAATCAACATGGCAAACACAAGCTAACAGAATTGGGAAGTGCTCTGAAACTTTCCATCAGGTTACAGACCTACATAGCAAAATTAGAAAAAAGAATAAAGAGGGAGCTTTTCTTTATCATAGTTGTCTCTTTTTTATTTGCTATTACATAAGAGCCAATTATTGGTTCTAAACTACAACATGCAGTCATAGATCTATAACATAGTCATAGATACATTTTAAGCAATTGTTAGAAAATTTAGTAATTTTCTATGATGTCAGAAACCTTGGTTGAGGTCTTTGTTGTCAGCAACTCCTGGAACTTAGGATAAGGGTTTCTGATAACAGGGTTTTTCACCCAAGTCATGAGGCACCCCTTCAAGGTATTTATTACTATTATTATTATTATTTTAGAAAACTGCTTGTGTAGTTGAGTCAGATGCAAGTTCTTATTGCCAACACTTATTTTCTGTTTTTGTTTGTTTTTTAATATAATAGTCATCCTATTGGATATGAAATAGTATCTCCTTGTGGTTTTGATTTTATTTTCCTAATGATTAGTGATGTTGATCATCTTTTCAAGTTCTTCTTGGCCATTTGTGTGTCTTTGGAAAAATGTATACTCAAGTCCTTTGCCCATTTTTTTTAACGGTTTTTTTTGTTTGTTTCATTGTTGTTGAGCTGTAGGAGTTCTTTACATATTCTTGATATTAATTCCTTATCAGATAAATGATTTGCAAATATTTTCTCCCATTCTGAGGGTTTCATTTTCACTTTGTTGATAGTGTTTTTCAATGCACAAAATTTTAAAGTTTTGATGAAATCCAATTTATCTATTTTTTCTTTTGTTGCTTATGGTTTTGGTGTGATATTCAAGAAATTATTGCCAAATCCATTGTCATGCAACTTCGCCTTATGTTTTCTTCGAAGAATATTATACTTTTAGCTTATATTTAGGTCTTTGATCCATTTTGAATTAATTTTTATACATGCCGCCTGGTAATAATTCAACCTGATTCCTTTGCATGTGGATATTCAGTTTTCCAGTAAGATTTATTGAACGATTGTCTTTTCCCTATTGAGTGGTCTTGGCATCTTTATCACAAATTATTTGACCATATATGCAAGAGTTTATTTCTGAGTTCTCTAATTCCATTGGCTCATATGTCTGTCTTTATGTCAGTACTGCACTGTTTTGATTACTGTAGCATTGCAGTAAGTTTTGAAATCAGGAAGTGGGCCTGCCGACATTTTATTTTTTAAAGTCATTATGGTTATTTGGGGTCCCTTGAGATTCCATATGCATTTTAGGATAAATTTTTCTATTTCTGCAAAGCTTATTGTTGGGGTTTTGACAGGAATTTTGTTGAATCTGTGGATCACCTTGGGTGCTATTAATATATTGCTAATATTGTCTTCTAATCCATGAATGTGGGATGTTTTCCCACCTATTTCTTCTGTAATTTCTTTCAGCAATGCTTTGTAGTTTGTCAGTGCTGAATTTTGTCAAACACTTTTTTTCCACATCAACTAAGAGATCATGTTTGTTTGTTTGTTTTACCTTCATCTTGTTAATGTGGTGTATTTTCATTGATTTTCATATGTTGAAATATTTGCATTCCAGGAGTAAATCCCTCTTGGTCCTCATGTATAATCCTTTTAATAAGTGGTTATATTTGATTTTTCTGGTATTTTGTTGGGGGGGGGTGCATCAATATTCAGAAGGGATATTGGTCTGCCTTTTTTTTTTCTTTCTTGTAGTGTCTTTGTCTGGCTTTGGTATTAGGGTAATGCTGACCTCATAAAATGAGTTAGGCAGTGTTCCTACTCCTTCAATTTTCTGAGAGTTTAAGAATTGATGTTAACTTTTCTTTTTTTTTTTTTTTCTTTTTTGTCTTTTTTCGTGACCGGTAACGGGATTGCAACCCTCAGCGTCGCGCCCATACCACGACTGGCAATGGGATCACAACCCTCGGTGTTGTGCCCACACCGCGCTCAACCAGTGAGCGGACCGGTCTCTATATGGGATCCGAACCCTCGGCGGAAGCGCCGCCACACTCCCAAGTGCTGCCGCACTCCCAAGTGCTGCACTCTACTGAGTGCGCCACCAGGCCGGCCCTGTGTTACTTTTTCTTTAAATATTTGGTAGAATTTGCTAGTGAAGCTATCTGGTTCTGGGCATTACTTTGTTGGAAAGTTTTTGATGACTAATACAGTCTCCTTACAAATTATAGTCTATTAAAATTTTCTATTTCTTTATGATTCAGCATTGGCAGATTGTGTGTCTAGGAATTTATCCATATCATCTAGGTTATTCAATTTATTGGCATACAGTTGTTCATAGTAATCTTTTGTATTTCTGTAATACTGATGGTAATATCCTCTATTTCATTTATTATTTAAGTCCCCCCTTATTTTTTTTTAGTTAATCAACCTAAAGATTTTTCAATTTTGTTGATCTCTTCAAGTGAACTAACTGTAGGTTGTGTTTATTTTCTGTATTGTTTTTCTATCCTCTATTTTATCTCTACTGTAATCATTACTTTTCCCTTCTGTTAGCTTTGGGTTTAGTTTGTTCTTCTTTTTCTAGTTTCTTGAAGTATAAAGCTATGTTGATAAGATTTTTCTTCTTTTTAATGTGTTTCTAGCTATAAATTTCCATCTTACCACTTTTTTTGCTTTGTTGCAAATGTTTTGGCTTGCTGTTTTTTCATTTGTATCAAAACATTTTCTAATTTTTCTTGTGATTCTTTCTCAATCCATTGGTAGTTTCAGAGTGTGTTATTTAATTTCCACATATTTGTGAATTTTCTAGTTTTTCCTCTGCTGTTAATTTCTAGTTTCATTCTGTTGTGATCAGAAGAAATATTTTGTATGATTTTAATCTTTTAAAATTTATTAAAACTTATTCTATTGCCTATTCATCCTTTCCCTTTTAACCTATTTATGTCCTTAGAACTAAGGTGAGACTGTTTTAGATCCAGCATATAGTTGGATCCTGGTTTTATATCCACTCTGCCAATCTATGTTTTTTATTGTGAAGTTTAATCCACTTACATTTAAAGTAATTACTGATAGGGAAGCACTTACTTTTGTCATTTTGTTGTTTCCTCTATGTTTTGTAGGGGATTTTGGGGGGGATTTTTTGTCACTCGTTTCCTCTATTTCTGCTTTCCTTTCATTGTGTTTAGTTGATTTTTTGTAGTGAAACATTTTGATTCCCTTCTCATTTTCTATGGATATCTCATATTCTATGGATTTTGTATGTGTGTGGTTATCATGGGCATTACATATAACATCCTAAAGTTATGATAACCTATCTGAAATTGATACCAACTTAACTTCAATTGAATACAAAACTCTACGCCTCTATAGCTCTATCCCCCTTATGTTATTATTGTCACAAATTACATCATTATGTATTGTACACTTATTACTTAGATTTATAATTCTTTATGCAGTTGTCTTTTAAATCCCATAGAAAATAAAAAGTAACAAACTAAAATTACAGTAATATTATTTTTATATTTGTTCATGTATTTACCATTACTGGAGAACTTTATATTTTTGTATGTCTTCCAATTACTATCTAATATTGTTTTATTTCAAACTGAAGGACACCCTTCAGCATTTTTAGTAGTGCAGGTGTAGTGGTAAGAAACTCCCTAAGCTTGTATTTGTCTGGGAATGTCTACATTACTCCACCACTTTTGAAGGAAAGCATTGCCAGATGTA
The DNA here is from genome assembly GCF_000696425.1 of Galeopterus variegatus. NCBI lineage: Eukaryota > Metazoa > Chordata > Mammalia > Dermoptera > Cynocephalidae > Galeopterus > Galeopterus variegatus. The sequence goes on along the minus strand of NW_007727458.1, from coordinate 215,498 downwards.
GAATTCTTAGGTGACAGGTTTTTTCCTTTCAGTACATTAAATATCATCCCATTGCCTTCTGGCCTGCAAGGTTTGTGCTGAGAAATCCACTGATAACCTTTCTGGGGATTTCTTTTACATGATGAATCACTTTTCTTTTGCTGCTTTCAAGATTCTCTTTATCTTGGGCTTTTGCCAGGTTTGATTATTATGTATCTTTGTGTGGGTCTCTTTGGGTTTATCTTATTGGAGTTAATTGATCTTCTTGGATTTGTGTAGCTATGTCTTTCCTCAAAATTGGTATTTTCAGCAATTATTTCTTCAAATAATCTCTCTGTCCCTCTCTCTCTCCTCCTGCTGGGACTCCTGTTATACATATACTAGTCTGCCTGATAGTGTCCTGTAAGTTCCTGTTTACTTTAAAAAAATTTTTTTTAAATCGACATGTAACAGTCAACACATAAATAACTTACAGGGTATAAGGTGATATTTTGATACATTATATAATGTGTGATGATCAAATGAGGGTAATTAGCATATCAATCACCTAAAAGGTTTATTTCTTTGTCCTGACCATATTTGAAATTATTTCTTCTATTTGAAAATATACAATAAATTGTTAATTATATTCATGTAACATTACTATAGAACACTGGAACTTATTGTACCTAGTTGTAAGTTTGTATTTGCTAACTAATTTCTCCCTATGTCCTCCTCCCGACCACACTTCCCAGCCTCTAGTAAACACTATTCTATTCTCTATTTCTATGAGTTGAATGAGAGTATGCAGTATCTAGCATTCTGTGCCTGACTTAAAATATTTAACATAATGTTTTCCAGGCTCATCTATGTTGCTGCAAATGACAGGATTTTATTCTTTATCACTGAGTAGTATTCTACTGTGTATATATATGATATTTTTTAAAAATCCATTTATCTGCTGATGGACACTTAGGTAGATTCCATATCTTGGCTATTGTGAATAGTGCTGCAATAAACATGGGGGAGGGGTGCAGATATTTCTTTGGTATGCTGATTTTCTTTCCTTTAGATAAATACCCAGTAGTAGGATTGCAGGATCGTATGGAAATATATAAATGTATGAGGGGACTTATTTGGGGAATTGACTCATGTGATTATGATGGCTGAGAAGTTCCACTATAGGGTGTCTGCAAACTGGATGCTAATAGGATGGCTCAGTCCAAACCCAGAACCCCAGAACCAGGGAGGCTGATAGTGTGATTCTCAACCTGAGGCCAAAGGCCTGAGAGCCAGAGATGCTGCTGGTGTAAGTCCCGGGAC
>NW_007727458.1:212364-213522 GCF_000696425.1 Galeopterus variegatus | reverse complement strand
ATTCTCAACCTGAGGCCAAAGGCCTGAGAGCCAGAGATGCTGCTGGTGTAAGTCCCGGGACTGAAAGTCTGAAGAGTCTCAAATTCTGATGTCCATGGACAGAAGAGTTTATCCCAGCTCCAGCAGAAAGGGTGCAAGTGATTCACCTTTTCCTCTGTTTTTGTTCTTTCTGGGCCCCCAGTGGATTGGATCTTTCCTACCCTGTTCACTCAGACTTCTCTCTCTCCTGGAAACACCTTCATAGACACACCCCCAAAAATGCTTTACCAGGCTTATATGTATTCCTTATTCTAGTCATGTTGACACCTAAAATTAACCATTAAAGTGGCAGAGAAAACAAACCCTGTAGAACCAGTTGGAGTGGTTTGCCGAGTGAATGGAGTATACCAGGTGGTAGAACATAGTGAGATTTCCCTGGCAACAGCTCAAAAATAAAGCTCAGGTGGATGACTGCTGTTCAGTGTGGGGAACATTGCCAACCATTTTTCACCATACCATTTCTGAGTGATGTTGTCAATGTATATGAATCTCAGTTGCAGCACCATGTTGATCAAAAGAAGATTCCATATGTGGATTCCTAGGGGCAGCTAATTAAACCAGAGAAACCAAATAGAATAAAGATGAAAAAACTTGTCTTTGATATTTTCCACTTTGCAAAGAAGTTTGTGGTATATGACGTATTATGGCAAGATAAGTTTCCCTCACTGAAGAATGCAGACAGAATGGGAAGGACAACCCTACTACTGCCAGGCATGCTCTGATATCTCTTCATCATTGGGGGTCCTCAATGCTGGAGGCCACTTCACAGATAAAAATGGCTCTCACCTTCCAGCAATTCCCTGCATGAAGGATGTCAATGATATGTCAATTCACTGTGGAATCTCTCCCTCATCTCCTATGCTGGAGAATAGAAAGTTAAAAAATTCAACGCACCTTTAATCATTGATGGGAATGGAGTCCATGAGCTGGTAAAATATAGCATATGAACCAGCTACCAAGTTCTACCACAAAAGGAATAACTTTTATTTTTGGTAGACCAACTGTGAGCCTACAGGATCTCTCCTGGAAGACTGAAGTTTGAATATCCACAGGGTTTCATTTTGCTTGTTGAACTCTTATAACCACTACTACAAATTTCCCAAGATCCAGGTGATTAAA
>NW_007727458.1:208570-211576 GCF_000696425.1 Galeopterus variegatus | reverse complement strand
ATTTTGCTTGTTGAACTCTTATAACCACTACTACAAATTTCCCAAGATCCAGGTGATTAAACGTCAGGTAGCATTTTTATGATTCTCAACTCATGGAAGGTTTTATTTATATTTTTCAATTTTATTTCAAGGAATACATTTGCCATACAGGAAATTTCCTACAGGTTAACAACTACAGTCAGGATATTCAACATCACTGGAAGCATTTCTTTTTTTTTTTTAGTTGTAAATAGTAACAATACGTCATTGTATATGTCAAAAGATTTCTATGGTGCTAAGTTTGTTTTATCAAACATTAAGCATTTTGAAGAAAATAATTGGACAGTAAAATAAACGTATCTTCTTTGGGGAAAAAGGTATGGACTTACTTCTGTCACTTTGTTTTCTTGTTGTTCTGTATATTCGTTGTTCCTTTCTTCTTCTTTATTGCCTATCTTTGTGGCTTGGTAGTTTTCTGTAGTGATAAGGTTTGATCCCTTTCTCTTTCTCATTTGTGTGTCTTCTCTACCAGTCAGTTTTATTCTTTCACATGTTCTCATGATGAAGTACTGTCCTTTTGCTTCCAGGTGTAGGACTCTTTTAAGGATTTCTTGTACAGGCTGGTCTAATGGTGATGAATTCCCCCAGTTTTGCTTGTCTGGGAAAGACTTTATCCTTTTTAAAAAATTTATTATTATATATTTTTTTACATTTTAAGATGTTGTGGAGCAGTTGGGGGAGGGGGAGAAGGAATTAGGGAGGGGTTCAGGTGGAAGAGGAAGGGGGCTGTGGTCGAGGCCTGTGGCACCCCCCTCATTCTGGCAGGGGAGCCCAGGGGTCTTCTGGTGGCGGCTTGGTCATGGCTTGGCTGGTTGCAGACATGGCCGGGAGGCGCCTGGCTGATCTCCATTTCTGAATGATGGCTATTCTGGATACAGTATAGATGGCTGGCACTTTTGCTGTTTTCCTTTTAGCACTTCTAATAAATAATACCATTCTCTCCTGGCCTATAAGGTTTCTGCTGAGAAATATGCTGTCAGTCAGACCTCCATCTGTGACCTGATGCTTTTCCCTTGCTGTTTTTAAAATTCTGACTTTGACTTTTGACAGTTTGAATATAATGTGCCTCAGAGAGGATCTTTTAGAGTTGAATCTATTTGGGGATCTTTGAGCTTCCTGGATCTGGATGTCCATATCTCTCCCAAGACTTGGGAAGTTTTTAGCAATCATGAGAGTACTTCGAAAAGCTCATAGGAAGATTTATATTACCTTTTAATTCCATTTTTCCACAGACTTTTTGATGCCTTTTTCATTCCTTTCTCCTTCTGGAACTCCCATAATGCAAAAATTTGTTCAGCTTTCCTCATTATTTTTTATTTTATTGTCTGACTTGGTTATTTCAAAAGAGTTGTCTTCAAATTTTAAAAAATTGTTTTCTCTTTGATGTATTCTATTGTTGAAGCTTTCGGTTATGTTAATTTCATTCAATGAATCCCTCAGTTGTAACATTTTTGTTTGGTTCTTTTTTATGTCTCTGTTGAATTTCTTGCTCACATCATAAATTGTTTTGCTATTTGTTTGTTTATGTGCATTTTCTCGTGTTGTGAGGATCTGGGTGTCAGGGTTAATTCTGCACCTCTGGTTCCAGCTGCTGTTGCAGTGCAGCAGCCCTCTGGGTGGGTGTGGTGGGATGTTGGCAGGGCCTCAGGGATGTGGAGAAGCTGGGGCTATTGGGCCCCAGGGTAGGATGCACTCTGGTGGTGGCTCTGATCTCAAAATGGTGATGCTCCGCAAAGCCTGGATCCCGGGGGGGGGGGGGAGACACTCAGCATGAGTTCTCTCTCTAGAATACTACAGTTGCATGGACTCCAGGAAGCTCTCTTTACTGGGCCCAGGACCTGCAAGGGCTGTGTGGCTCTTTTGAAGCCAGGACTGCAGGTGCTCATGGTGGGAATGTGGACTGCTGGGGATTCCCCACTTTCCTTGCTCCCCTTAGTGAGGAGTCTCTGGCCCAGGCTGGGCACTTTCCTTCCCTTTCTACGCTACCATCCTGACTCCATGCCTCAGGGGGTCTTCATCAACTTTTTGAATTCCAATGTTCTCCCCCAGACACTCTATTCAGTGTGTGGTTATCTACTTGTTTTGGTCTTTCTTTGCAGAGGAGGCAAGTGCTGGGTGCATTTTGATTCCATCTCCCTCTATTCACTTCTCTTAAATTTTTCTTCTTTTTGCTCCTCAAACTCAATAATTTCATATGACCTGTTTGCAAGTTTGCTCTTTCTTCTGCATATTCGAGTTTGCTGTTGAACTCCTTTAGTGAAATTTTCAAATCAGTAATTTTTCGGCTCAAGAATTTATTTCTGCTTAATTTTTTATAATTTCTATGTCTTTGTTGAGAGTCTCATTTTGTTCATACACAGAATTAGGGGAGGGTCTTTCTCTGCTCTGGGAGTCTCTTCTCACTCTTATTCTTTAGCCCCCAGGGGGTTCTTTTCCTGGCCAGATGTTTTTCTTTTCAAGTTTTATGAAGCCAGCCACGCCATGCCCACCACAGCACCATCCATGATGGGAGTCTGACTTGGAGGCAAATACCCATGCTCAGGAGAGAGATCCTAGCAATTGCTCTTTCCTACAATCTGGAAATTCATCCCCATGCAGTTGCTTCTCTTTATTTTGATGCCCTCCCATAGTTCACCTGCTTTTGTTTAACTCCAGCATCCTTAAATAATTCTTTTTTTTTTCATATTTTCCCCAGAGATTTCAGTTTTAGTTAGCAGGAGGGATGGGCAGTAGTTGGCTTCTGCTGCCACAGTGGAACTGGAGCTCTCTGCCTGGGTTTTTTAAATACCACATTAAATAAGAATGAGGACTTTGTAACAAACAAGGAAAAATTAGATACACAGCAATGCTTTCCAATAAAATGGCCCAATTTTCTCTTCATGCCTCTTTATTAAATTGGGGGGTGGGGGGAAGAAACTAAGATTCTTATTTGTTTTCTAGTAATACTACTCTTTCCATTTTCTCCCT
>NW_007727458.1:205778-208415 GCF_000696425.1 Galeopterus variegatus | reverse complement strand
GGGGAAGAAACTAAGATTCTTATTTGTTTTCTAGTAATACTACTCTTTCCATTTTCTCCCTTGCTAGATGGCTGAAAAAGAACATGCAACCCACCGAGGATCTCAAGTCGGTGATCTTTAGGCTGTCAGCGTTCGGCCCAATTCAGTCAGTCACTGTTTGTGGGCGTCAAAGTGCTATAGTGGCATTCGAAGACATGATGTCAGCTTGTAATGCTGTGAATGCTTTTCGAAGCAGGGTTCCAGGCACAATGTTCCAGTGTTCCTGGCAACAACGATTCATGTCGAAGGACGTAAGGCTTTCTGTTACCAAAAACCTATGTGAATTCTTAAAGCTTGTTTTATGAAATTTTTTATTCATCGGGGCTGTAGTGAAATATAGTTGATATTTTAACACTGAAAAAAGGCACAATGAAGTTTCTTTAGTTCAAGTATTAGAAATCAGAAATAATAGCACATCCCTTCCTTTCACATGCTTAACTTTGCTGGAGTGTCGTCTTCACAGTTTTGCTTTTCTGGATAAGAAGTTCATGACCGCATTCATGCATTCATCTGACAGCCACCTTCCCTGGATTACCCTGCATTCTTCAGCATTAACAGCATGCAGCTTTTCTTTCTCTGTATTTCTGATTATCTCTTTTGAAACTCTCATGGCCTGGAAAGACAAAACCAACAATAAGGTTAAGAGTTATTCTAGTAGGAGTGGAATTATTCCACGATTCTGATTCTTGTTTCTCCAATGTTCATTTAATTAATCCTATTAAATCTTAAGATACATGTGTAATATAATACAGTGCTTCTCAAACTTTAATGTGCATACAAATAACCTCAGTAGGTGTGGGACAGGCCTGCGATTATACATTTCCAAAAAACCCCAGATGGATGTTAAAGCTTCTGGTTCCAGGACCACATTCTGAATAACAAGAATATAAGAGTAATCAGTCACTAACCACTACATATAAAAACAAAAATGCTACACAGTAAGAATCTCCTAAAGTACAAACAACCTATCTGGCTTCTCACTTGAATTAAAAAATAAAAGTGCTTAGCAAATTCTGCCTACCCTCCTTCTCAAGTTAACCCCCAAAAGAATTGTCCCTCTGCCCTTGTATCATAGAAATGGAATGTGTTTGGCAAGTTTTGTAAAAATCAGTATTTCCAAAGTTATTATGGTTATTTTTAATCCCAAATTTAGATGTGCTTAAAGCCAACAAAAGATATGTCTTGTCTTTCTTATGACATACTCTCCTAAGGCAATACATTTTTCCCTTAGGAAATTATTTCCATGGTTCCTACAAGTAAAAGATGAATACTAACATTTGGGGGGAGCTTTGCGTATGTTTTCAGCCTGGTCCAAACTTCCTTCTGAAGAGTACTATCAGGAAAAACCTCAGTGACGAGTCCTTGAGCACATGCCTCGCCTGCTGTTAACTTCTTTCCAAAAATAAGCATCTCAGTTGCCTGAAATGAAAACAAGGTTAAGACACTAACTAACCTAAAACAAGGCTTCAATTAACTTCAGAATTGACTGCTTTCAGGAGACATAGAGGAATTTACTCATGGTCTTTTGAGGTTGCTGGTATTTCTCAGTAAGGGAGAAACTGATGACTTCAATAAGCAATAGTTTGCAAACTGTGCTGAGACCATCGCAGGCTCTCTGGAAAGTCTAGAAGGGCTGCTGCTGTGTGTGTGTCTATGTTGGAGAAGCAAGATCAGGAAGCCCAGGGCAGAAATGACCTGAAGCAGATGCTGATTCTATAACCCATGGTAGCTATGATTTTCTGTTGTGTACACTATAAACCATTACAAAAGGAAAAGAGAAAGAAAAATCATGCTCATAGGGTCAAACTTGAGAAACTTTTACAATTCCGTTACCTGGAAATTGTACCCAGAGTTCTAACTCTGAGAATCTTCTTTGCACAGGTACTCATATTAGTTCTATTTCACTGAAGGAAAGTGAAGGAGAATTATGTTTAGTTTCTAAAAAGAACTGAGGTCTCTAAGCAGGTATCCTCTTTACATTTGCAATTCCTCTTCCAGAAGAGTGAACACCTCTTCACAGCCAAATGCTCTGAGCCCTAGTTGGGTCTGTACAACCTTTCAAAGCTCAAACCTGTACAACAATTCAGGGTATGTGACAATTCAGGGTATGTAATGAGAGTTAAAAATATATGTACATATATATATATNGAGCACAGGCAACTAGATTTCCATAAACATAGTGAGAGACCTGAGCAGCCATTTAACCACCAAGTCCACATAGGCTGGCAAAACAGGCTGATGGAAACACTGTTGCGACTGGGATTGGCTTTGGAAGCAGTAAAGCCCCATGATGCCTCATGTCTGCTGGTACTTCACATGAATATGACTCTGAAAGGGAACATGTTATCATATCACTCTCAGTGGACACTGCTCATCCATAAAGTGATCCCTGAGTTCAGCGGAAGAAGGGAGGCTGGCACAGCCCTGGTCCTCCAACTGACAAACGCCACACAGCTGTGCAGGACGAGGTCTTGTACTGCCTGCAATGCAATAAGCACCAGGCAAGCGGCTGAAAACGGAGTATCCCAGTTTGGGAAGTTGCAGAGAGAATTTCTAGTTTTGCCATAGTTTGGTTCCTCCATATGTAAAACTCTTAGA
>NW_007727458.1:202647-204846 GCF_000696425.1 Galeopterus variegatus | reverse complement strand
TTTTTTCATGTGATTTTTAAAAATCAGGATTTGCTTACAACTTCACAATACTTAACTGAAGAAAAAGTTTTTTAAAATCAGGATTTTGTGGTACAACATACACACAAAATTCACTCTTTTGAAGTGTGTAGTTCAATGAGTTTTAACAAATACCGAGTTATTTAGCCACCACCACTATCAAGATGTAGAACATTTCCAGCACCCCAGAAGTTCTCTTGAGCCCCTCTGTAGGCAATCCCTTCCTCCCACCCCAAGAAACCACTAACCTGTTTTCTGTCCCTGTGGTTTTTGCCTTTCTAGAATGTTCTATAAATGGAATCCTACATGCTGTAGCCTTTTGAGTCTGCCTTCTGTCACTTAGTGTAAAGGTTTTGAGAGTCACCATGCTGTTGCTTACATGAGTAGTTTGTTCCTTGTAATTTCTGAGTAGTAGCCCATTGCATGGATGTATCAATTTGTTTATCATTCACCAGTAAATGCCATTGGTATTGTTTCCAGTATTTTGGTGATTCTGAATAAGGTTGGTATGAAAAACATCAAGTTGTACCCTTTAAATATATACAATTCCTATTTGTCAAGTATACTACAATGAAGCTGAAAAAAGTGTCATTTTCTGATATTGCTGACAAAAAAGGTTTTTATGAACATTTGTGTACAGGTCTCTGTGTGAATATATGTTTTCAATTCTCATGGGTAAATACCTAGACGTAAAATTGCTGGTTTGTGTAGTAAATGTATGTTTAACTTAAAAGAAGCTGCCTAACTGTTTTCCAATGTGGCTGTACCATTGGACATTTCTATCCGCCGTGTATGAGAGTTCCAATTGCTCTATATCCTCAGTAAGCCTTGTTATTACAGGTCTTTTTAATTTTAATTATGCTAGTAGGTGTGTAGTGGTGTCTCACTGTGGTTTTAAATTACATGTCCCTAATGATTGATGATGTTGAGCAAATTTTCGTGTACTTATTAGCCATGTATGTATGTTCTTTGGTAAAGTAACTGTTAAAATACTTTGCCTACTATTATTTTAAGTTAGACTGTTTACCTTATTATTCAGTTGTAAGAGTTCTTTATATATTGAGCTTACAAGTCTTATCAGATAAGTGTCATGCAAACATTTTCTCCTGGTCTGTGGCTTATCTTTTCATTTTCTTTATGGTGCCTTTCTCACATGGTTTTAAAAGACATTTATACTTCATTTTCTGTGGGTCAGTTATTCTTCCTATTGCCCACTTCTACATTAGGCTGTTGATCTATCGCTTTATAGACATACTTTAAAAAATATTTTATAGGGATTAGCCTTTCTTATGTGAATTGAAAATTGTTTTCTCCATCTGTTATTTCTCCTGATTTTGCCCCAGAGGTTTTTTGATCACCTTGAAATACTAGAATCGATTTCAAAATTGGTTATTTAGAATATAGTCATTTTTATTTTTTTCTAGATTTAAGAAATATTTTTGTATTTCTTGATGAACAATAAATACTTAAGAGCATTAATTTATAATTAATAATATGTAGAATATTTAGATTTCATTTCCTATAATTAGACATGGTGTTATTTTTAGTTAGAAGATATGCGGCATATAAATCAAAATAATAAAAATACAAAAGGAAGTTTTTATTAATGCCACTTTTCTTCTTTTTTCTCCCAAAAGAAAGCTTATTCAAGAAAATATACTGAGAAGACACAGCCTAAGGAATGTAAGCAGAAAACTGGAAAAAACACCAACCATAGCTAAACGTAGTCACAAACAGGTACACACAAAGCTGACAATGAGTAGCATTTAAACTGCTTCCTTTCAGAATAAAGCAGTAGATGCAGTTAAGTATTTAGACTCTGGCATCAGACCATTGGTGACTTTAGGAAAGTTTCTAACCCTCTTTGTGTCACAGTTTCTAAAATGGAAATGAGAGTACCTATTTCTTAGTGCTGTTGTGTGCATCACATATGTGTGTGTACACATATAATGTGTTATTAACAGAGTAACTAGTACATACTGAGCACTCGAATATTTATTATTTTTCTGATTCCTACCTTTTTATTAATTCATACAGGAGATGTACCATTTGATGACAGAGAAGCTAATAAGCATTATTAACCATTGCCTATAATGAAGACTTGATAAAATGCACTAATTAATATTTTGATTATATGGGTTAAATATTAACCCATCATTTAACATGGCATTTATTTATGAA
>NW_007727458.1:200455-201471 GCF_000696425.1 Galeopterus variegatus | reverse complement strand
AATATTTTGATTATATGGGTTAAATATTAACCCATCATTTAACATGGCATTTATTTATGAAACCAATAATGGTAAATCCTGTGTAAACGATTCCTCTCCACAGGTTCTTCGTTTAGTATCTTTCCCTGATTTTAAATTTTTGGGGGTTTTTTTTGTGTGTGTGTGTGTGTGATGAAACCCTGGAATCCCTGATCATACACTGATGATTAGTTTAATTCAGTTGGGTGAACCAGCGATCACTATTTGACAAATAAATTTTACTTTCAGCCAAATTTATTAGCGTCATATATATTTTCTGATTTCAATTTTTATTCTGATTTGTATCATAAGATGGTAGTCATCAAAATCTTTATAAGGATGATGTATACTGACAATAATTTTGAAATCAGTGAGAAAATCAGGACAAGACTCAGATACGATATTTGCCCTCTAAATACTGAACAATAAGATCTCCAAGTTCAGGTCAGGAACTACTCACCCACCCACTGTTGAAAGCAGGTCAATGATTAACTAACTGATCAGGCTAACACACAGAATGTGAACTCAGACTACAGACTTCTGCCTCCAAACAGAAACTTCCACCTACAAGGGTTAGGTAGCCTAGCACGTAGAATCTCATTTGCTATTTTTATGGGAAAAGTATTAATAAGAATTAGATCTGCCAACATGTCCAGTGTGGTTCAGTGGAATCCAGCCAAAGAAGACCCAAAGAGTTAAGGACCCTAAAATATGATCCTGTCTACTGGTGAAGATACCTCTGAACAAAACTAGGAATCTCTTCAGTGGTAAAAACCAAATGTTCCCCACAAGGTTGCAGACCATCAAATTTTACCACCACATAAGCAAAACTCAGTTGCAAAATATGATAACCCTAGAGGTGGGTATTAGTTCTATGGTAAATGTTCTGGGGTAGAAGTTCTAAGATAAATATTCATCACATCTTTGCTTATAATGACAAAAGTTGGAAACAGCCTAGGGTCCCAGCAGTCAGGGGCTGGGTAAATCAGATAGATTAA
>NW_007727458.1:197649-198689 GCF_000696425.1 Galeopterus variegatus | reverse complement strand
CCCAGATTCATCCAGGACATCCATCGGAATGGCACTCGATGGAAACCCAGGCAGTGAGTCCTACAGATTGAGCCTGGTTCAAATTTTATATGCTGGGCAGTGAGTTCAGGGCTGTAAGCCAGCTGCTATCTTAGAGTTTATGGCAGGTGACTGAACATGTGCTGCAGTATTATAGCACAGTGGGAATTAGAGACCCAGAAAAGACAAATGAGATCGAAATCATGAAGGTTTTGCTCTTCTTTTTGTGTTTTCCGTGACTACTTCAAGTCTCCTGTGACTAGCATTCATGGAAGTCATCCATTCCTCTTGCCAGATGAGAATTTGTTAAATTCCTCCACCTCAATACAAGAAAATTTTAGTCATGCATTGCTTAACGATGGGGATATATTCTGAGAAATGCACCATTGGGTGATTTTGTCATGTAGACATCACAGTGTACTTACACAAACCTATCTGATATAGCCTACTGTACACCTAGGCTATATGGTATAGCCCACAGCTCCTGGGCTGCAAACCTGTACAGCATATCACTGTACTGAATACAGCAGGCAACTGTAACACAAGCACGTGAGTAATGCATTGCATTATGATGTCATGATGGCTACAACATCCTAGATGATAGGATTTTTCAGCTCCAGTATAATCTTATGGGACCACCATCTTGTATACAGTCTGTTGTTGACCAAAACGTCACTATGAGGTGTATGACTGTATCTACAACTGTAGAGCACCTCCATGCCTTCCAGTCAACTCTCATGTAGAGCAGCAGGATGAACAGGTATCAGAAATCTAAGTGACTGAACGAATGCCTGCCGACCAACGGAGGTAGTCTGCAGAAATATGCTTGTGCAACGTCACAATGAACTACACTGACACAAAGGAGGTACTTTGCTTCTGCAGAAGCAAAATACCTCTTTGATGCATAAGAATTAGCCCTCTGGATCAGACATGTCACTCTTACCTCAAAAAAATAGCACTGTTTTTAGCTTTCTCTTCTACTCCACCAGAGGGAATATCAGCGAAGTTAGACAAATCATTTC
>NW_007727458.1:190090-196994 GCF_000696425.1 Galeopterus variegatus | reverse complement strand
ACTGAGATCTGAAGACAGACGCAAGGTTGGCTAGAAAAAGACGGGGGAAGGATGAGTCACGTAGAGGCAACAGCATAAGCAAAGTTCTTTGGAGGGGGTATGCCTGGTGTATGTGGTGGGCTGATAAAAGAGCCACTGCAGGTGATGCAGACAAAGCCAGGGGGGAGAAGGTGGTTTAGGAGGAGGACAGGCAAGATAGACCATGTGGGGCTTTGTAGATCCCGTTAAGTTTTGCCTTTATTCTAAGAGCCATTAAAGGAGTGCATATGTGTTAAATTAAAGTATAATTTACATACAATAAAATGACCAGTTCTTAAATGTTCAGTTCAACGACTTCTGATCATTGTAAATATCTGCATGGTCACCATCCAAAAACAAGATACAGACCATTCTCCATCATCCCAGAAAGTTCCTGTAGGCTCCTTTCTAGCCATACCATCCCCCTGCCCCAAGACAATCACTTTCTGACTTCAATCACCAAAGATTAGAACTTATGCTTACTGCAGAACTTTATGAAAACGCAATCATACAGTATGTACTCTCCAGTGTTTATCTTATTTTGCTGAGCTATTTTTTAAAGATTCATCCATGTTCTTGTGTGTATCAGTTATTCAATCCTTTTTATTACTGAGTTACAGTAGTCCACTGTATGAACAGTGACAATTTGTTCATTCATCCATCTCTTTTTGCACATTTGAGTTGTGCTGTTTTTGGCTATTATGAATCAGGCTACCATGATTGCTCCTGTACAAGTCATTACAAGGACACATACTTTAATTTCTCTTGGGTAATTGCCAAGGAGTGAATATCTTGTGTCCACAATATTTTTTGTCTATTTATGAATTAGAGTATCACAGCATCTAGTAAGGGACCCCCCGCCTCGAAAAACAGAAATTTAATTAAGAAGCCCGAGAAGATGTCTTACCTGTTAAAACAGTTATAGCTGAGTCATCCTTGCTTGCAGCTTTAAGTGCGAGCATAATTTCTTGATACATCTATGTGAACAGGAAGACAACGAAAAACAAAGAACTCTGAAAATGGGAATTATCACCCAATGGATTCACTAAATGTCTGTCTGCAAGTCTGCTCTCAGCAAAGTGCCAAACATTTATGTTGGTTGTATTTATAACCAAAAGGGTGGACCAATATCAGGTGCTATGGTAGATACCAGGGGCTATAACCACTTTTTTCCAAAAGTGACCAAAAAAGATACAGTCCCGAGCTTTTGTAATTAATAGAGTATATAATGCTCAAATAGGCCGGGGTGGAAAGCAAGAAGCAGTAGGAAACTCAGAGGAGGTGCCGGGGCTTGCCTGGGGTGGGTAGCACTGGAGGTGGTCAGAGAAAACATTCCATGAAGCAACGTCTCAAGGAGGAACGAGTGTCCCAGGCAGTGTGGGAAGTGTTAATAAATGCCAAAAGGCTAGGATTTCCGAGACACTGTAATGGTATTCAAGGACAATGTCCTCCAAATTATAAATCAGCAACAGTTCTGGAAATCTTGGATGTATAGCTATAGCTTTTAATGCATTTAAAGCAGGTGCAATTTCTACCTTAGATAAGATTGTAGTATGTGAAAGAATAATAAAAGGGCTAATATTACAGATACAAAGACACTGAAAAAATAAACACATGGACTTTACATAATATATAAGTAAAGATGTAATTTCCACCAAGGGAGAAAATAAAGAAATAATTCCATTATTATTATAGTTATGACAACAGCACAGCAGGGTGACTGGCAAGAGCCAGGAACAGGAGATGGATCTATCAGGGTTTTGATTCAGGTTTTCCTGCTTATTAGTCACGTGAACTCAAGCAAGTTACTTCTTAACCTGTCTAATTATTTTACTGATTAATAATGAGAACAATAGGCTCTTGTGAGAATCAAACCTCTGTGTGGAGAGTGCTGATGCTTATTAGGCCCTCTGTAAAGAGTAGCTATTACTACCATGGTCATATAGAAATGAGTTAAGAGAAAATGGAAACAAAGTTTTCAGAATGAAATACTTTATTGAGTGGCACATACCCAACTTCATGAAATTCTTACTAAAGACTATTTTAAGTTAGTATACTCTTTCTACCACAGTGTAGATTATAAACCCAACGGTTCCACTCTTCTCAAATTTTACTCCCAGTTCAGCACTAAGCATCCAATTAATCACCTATAATTTTTTTCAAGGGGAAGGGGCTAAAATGTTTTTTTTTTATTATCATTTTAGTTCACGAGAGATTCAAAGGCTAAAGTCGCCCTTGTGAAGCAGCTCATTTAAAGCAGAGCTGGGTTATGATTTATTTAGGATAAAGCCCTTCTCTCCTTTCTCCCTGTATTTGTACAAAGTAAAGCTCCATGTGAGCAGAAAAAGACTCATTCTAGAGTCTAAGTGATATGAAGATTCTTCTGGAGACAGATTATAACCAATCTTGCAGGGTCTCTATGCATATTGACTTATGTTGACATATATTTCACTTATATTAATTTAATGTATTTGTGTCTCCATTAACAGGAAAGTTGCAGTGCCTTTTGGATATGTGGAATCTACCTGAAACTCACAGACTCCAAACAAAGAATGCACAAATTTGTTGTAAAAAGTAGCCACAATTCGAATCTTCCTACACAAATCAAACCAGAGACATCACCAAAATAGGAATGATGCTGAAACTTAACAGTTTTTGAGCGAAACAAGTAGAGGGGAAAAGAAGAGCAGGACAAATTCTCAGGGCAGGTAATATTACCTGAGGGCTGATGGCATTTTTTTTCGTGGGCCGGTTTAACATGATCTTTGTGATGCCATCTTCAGAAGTCACCACCAAAGTTTCATATCCAGGTGGTTTCCTGTAGGCTCCAGGCTCCACCTGGCTAGAGGATTCAGATGGAGGACTTAAACTGGACACCAAGTCCACATAGTTCTGCCTTGCAGTTTCCTGAGAAGATAACAAATAGCTTCAGTTCACGGTCAGTGAATAAGGATTCTGAGAAACTTATTATACTAATAAACAGCACCTTGAAATAAAGAAAAAAACAGAAGTTTTGATTCAATAAAAACACTCCAAGATCTCAAAGGCTCCACTGATAATGGCTTGATGAGAAGTATCAAGGGTCCTTAGAAGTACAGCAAATAAAAGCAGAGTAACACATGAACTCACCTTGGGCAGGGTGCCAAGGGCATTCCATGCATCCCATTTGGCCTTATTGATCAAGTCAAACACACCTGGTTTGGGCAAATTACAAGGTCCTTCAGTGGCCTGTGAAGAGGGGCAATTAATGGCAATAAATGTCCATGCAAACCAGAGACCTACATATTTAAGATCTATAAAATCCACAACTAGCATGAATGCCTCCCCCAAATCCTATTATAGGGTATGTAAATTGATCTGAACTTTCCCCTTGCCCTCTTTTTGAGGTTGTTGCTTAAAATGCACAAACAACAACAAAAAAAGACTGGAGAGACAAAAGATGCTATTGGGTATTAGTCCCTAAAATAAGTTATTACTGTCTGCATATGAAAATAATGCAAGATAAGGGTGTTGGGAAAGTACTTCCTAAAATATTCTAATTGTTCACTAGTCTTATATTGATGAGCACACTTGCACATATGATCAAAATACTCAAGCAAACAATCTTCCAAAGGAACTAGTCAGCAAACATTTGGAAACCCACAGTATATTCTGAGAGCCCATGCAAAGGTACAGAAAACACCACTAATTCACAGCGTAACTTTTTCAGAACCAACCTGTGAAAATAGTCTTTCCAACCAAAGAAGCTCACTCCAGCCTTAGCATCCAGTTTTTACCTGTGCTCCATCATGTAAACATGATTGTGTAACCCGAAGCCCCCACCCTAACTCACATTGTTACTACCTGGTGAGGCCAACTCCCCAGCCTAAATCACACTGTTAGACTATTCAAGCAAACAAAGATGCTCCTATGAGGCATGACAGTTCAAGGGCTTGGATAACCTCCCAGAAGCCAAGGCCAAAGCCAGACCCCTTTTTGGGCAATATTAAATTCTTCACTACTCAGTACACACCCATATGAAAGTAAGAGAGGCTCATACCAATCATAGAACAGTAAAACAGATAACACAGGAGGAGCCCAGAGAGGCAGACATGCCAGGGACACCTTTGGCATTGCAACTTAAAAGCTTTAGTTTTTAAATTTTGTTGTAAGAATTTTCAAACATACACCAAAGTAGAATAATATAATGAATTCCCAATATCCATCACCCAAATTCAACAATTATCAAGTTTCTTTAGTTTCTTCATCTTTTTCTTTTTTGCTTAATTATTTTAGTGAATCCCAAACATCATGTTATTTCACCCCTACATACCTACTATACATTTTTTTTAAATATGAACATTTTCTTATATAACCGTGACACCATTAACAATAATTCCTAGGTATCTTCTAATATCCAGTCCACATTCAAATGTCCTCAAATGTCTCAAAATACATTTTTCAGTTGATTTAGTCCAGTCAAGAGCCAAATAAGATCGACACATTTGAATGTTATATCTTATAAATCTCTTTTACTGTGGAATAATCCTGAGGGGCTCCTTTGTGCCCTAATAGTATTTCAAGGTCTAATATGCAAAAAAAACTCACATATATGCACTCTTCAGAGGAAAGGCAGCAATACAAATCCAAAATATTAAAGCTGCATTTTAGTAAACATATAGCATATCTATTTAAGGAGCCATTTACTCAAAATGGCCCTAAATAATGTTAGACCTTAGACATTTACCTGCTTATATAGTGCGTAGAGTTTTAGCTTCACTTCATTTCCTGGATCCTTCTTCAAGAGTTTCACCTGATTCATTGCATTTTCGAAGTCTTTCTGACCGATTCCCATTGCTGTTCTGCTCATGTGCAACTGAACTACTGGGAAACCAACGACCTGCGGAGGACTACAGTTAGGCAGACTAATTTATACTTGCTCCCAGTCCTTACATATCTGCGGTCTGTTCCCAACCCTTACATACCAAAATGCCATGTTTCTCTATAAATATTTTCTCTATGCTTGCCCCAGCAAGCTGGCTGCAAAAGGTTAGCAGTAAGCATACCAAGATAAACCAATGCAGAAGCTAAATGTACTAATGTTAAAGGAAAAGGAATCCAGCGAGGTATTTTTAAGCAATAAAAATTAGAGATAAAAGCAGCCAGAACGAGAATGACTAAATTTTGCAATAGTCAAGAGGTAAACGAAAGGCACGCAAGACAGAAGTGGCAGGAGACCAAGGGGGTAAAGTGCACAGAATTTAGTCACTTGTCCCAAGGTCATGAAACAGCTTCTGCACTTACTGATTAACAAAGTATCAACTATTATCAGGTCAATTCTTGCCTCTCTGGCCACAAAACATGTGTCCCAACATACACCCAAGTGGAAGGAGGGGAGATTGGATGAAGACACAAGAAAGGTTCAAAAGGCTAGATGAGCAGTTGCTGGCACTCCAGACAGAGCCACCGCCTTTTCAGCGAGGTGAAATGTAGGTAGTCAGTGAAGCAGGGCTCAGCTGGTGTACCCCATCCTCAGGCAGGATGTTTAACCAGCCAACCAGGAGCAGAGCAGAAACAGCAAGCAGTGCTAGGTGACAAGCAAATTTTTAAAAGCACACACAGTAAGTGGGGGTGGGGTGGTGAACTTCAATTCACAGTACTAAGTCTACAAGCAAAAATGGATGTTCACAGTTATGACCCTGATAATGAAGTCAGTGGCATCAAAGATTATTACAATAATATGGTTACAAATATAGCCCAAACCTAAGAAAATGCATCACCTCCCCTGCAATTACTGTAACATGCAGATGGTACAATGAACTCTAGGTTCAAACCCTTAAATACGTGTAAAATTCAGTAAAATCAGTCAACAATAAGTTTTATATTAAATAGCTTTTTTTTCCCCTAAAAAGGGAAAAATTCTGCAACCTACATGAATTTGGCACCAAATTCCAAAAGGGAAACTTAAAATGTCCACAGAAGGCCTAAATTTGCAAGTCCCCACAAAATGTGGCTGTAAGCTAAATGTGGGACACAGACCTATTTCACCCTCCCTGTGCATACCAGATTCCCCCTCCCACTGGGAAACTACCCCCGGCCGAGGTAGTTTACCCCAAGGAAAGGCATGGCTCCTTTAAGACAAATGGAAAACGGTAGGAAGGAAGCAGGAGCCCAGAGTAAACGAATTAGCAGTAAGTGGAGTTAGAATAGCAGTGTTAACTCCAGGCGCAGTTAGCTTATCTACTCAGCCAGATCTCCTGCGAACTCTGAGTCGAGTGAGGGTCTACCCATAAGCACGCGACAGACTTACACCTTTCCTTTGACCCGTTCACTATGTAACCGTTGTATGTGGCCCGTGGCGGTGCAGATTTCTAGCTGACGGCCGCCATCGGCCCCTCCCTAGGTCTAACACGCTGACGTCTCTACCTATCAGCCCGGCTGAGTTCTTGGGAACAGGCAAACACGACGCCAGGGCCTTTTCAGATTCGGGGCTCCCACAATACAGCGGTATTTACTAATTTGAAAATAAAGTGTGGGTTTTTAAAACAAATTGCAAAAACATGGCTATTTAAGAAAAGACATGAAGTGGGGAAAATCGTTCATAATTTCACCAACTCAAGGTAACCATCACGTTCCAGGTTTCGTTCTCTAGTACAGAAATTCGTTTGGGGGCGTTACAAAGTTGTGACAGTGCACCCCATCGCTTCACTTCGCGTCACAGCGAACGTGCGCTCCCCAAAATCAACTAGACTAAGCCCACGTCCCGCAGCGCTCAGCCAGCAGCCAGCAGCCTGCAGCCGCCGGGCGTGCGGGGCCGCGCACCCTCCCTCCGCACGCAGTCCTGGCCGCGGGCGCTGCGGGGCGGCCCACACGCCGGAAGCCGGGCGCGGGGCACAGCGCGGAGACG
>NW_007727458.1:186730-189090 GCF_000696425.1 Galeopterus variegatus | reverse complement strand
CGACGTGGCGGCCGCAGGGCCACAGCCCCGGGCCTCCCGGCACGTCCAGCCCACCCTGCCGGGCCCAGCGGGCGGGGAGGCCCGCCTTTCGGAAGGTCATTCCGGAGCAGCGTCTCCGGAGGTGGTCTCCGCAGGAGGTCTCCGCAGGAAAACCCTGAAAGCAAAATGCTGTTGCTACCCAGAGAAGATAACAGAGAGGACGGCTCCCACGGGCGGCCACCCCCGCAAGGACGGCGGCCTCCGGCGGGCGGCTTTTGGCCGGCGGTGAGCTCCACGTTTACCTTGAACACCAGCACCGCCCCAGTCTCCAGGCCACCTTCGCCATCGCTGACCCCGAGCGGGGGCGAGGCCTAGGCTCAGGGGCGGGGCCTGGTCCCATGGGGGGGCGGGTGAGAGCTCGAGGGCGGGGCCTGGCCCAGGGCGTGGGAGGGTCAGAGATCGAGGGCGGGGCCTGGCCCCAGGGCGTGTGCGAGTCAGCGTTCGAGGGCGGGGCCTGGCCCAGGGCGTGTGCGAGTCAGCGTTCGAGGGCGGGGCCTGGCCCAGGGCGTGGGCGGGTCAGAATTCGAGGCGGGGCCTGGCCCCAGGGCGTGTGCGAGTCAGCGTTCGAGGGCAGGGCCTGGCCCAGGGCGTGGGCGGGTCATAATTCGAGGCGGGGCCTGGCCCCAGGGCGTGTGCGAGTCAGCGTTCGAGGGCGGGGCGCGGGAGCTCACCTCCGTGGCCAGGCGGTGAGGGGCGGCCCGGGCCCAGCAAATTGCGAGCTGGAGGCGTGGGCCTCTCCTTCAGTCCCGCGAGCGCCTCCGCGGCACAGTAGGAGAGCGATGATGTGTAACCGGAACACTCCAGCTCTGCGAACGCTGCGGCTGCCGGAGCCCTGTGGAGCCTGGCGAGGAGTCGCTTCGCCCCAGGGCGAGCCTGAGCTCCGGGCGGAAGGACCCTGCCATAGAGACGGGAGGTGGGGTAATAGTTGAGGGCGTGTGGTTGAAAATAACCATGGATTCGCGGGAGGTTTGCAGACCTGGTAGGACAACCAGGGATCAGAAGTGGCCAACGGAATATTTTAAACCAACTATATCATGTCAGTAACCGTCTGTGGGTATATTTGAGTCCTGCCAAAGCATTTGTAAAGTATGTTCTTTGGGGAAGAGTTCTGAAGAGTTGGAAGGGCCTTTGGCTGTCTCGCCTTTGCCAGTGCGGCAAAACGTAAACGGCGGCAGCAACAAAATCCTCTAAATCCGGGGCTCCGGGCGTACTATCCAGGTACGCCTGGGTTTTTTAGATACATGTACCTGATACTTGTCGACTACCTATAGTGAGCCAGGTCCTAATTCTTCCAGCAACCCTGTCTGAAAGTGGGTATTGCCTTGTTATGCAGAGGTGGAAAATAAGACCCGGAAAGATTAATCAGGTGACTTGACCAAAGACTTGAGACTTGCTACGTGGGCAGAGTCCAAGTCTTTAGTAACTGAATTATTCCATCCTGATGGCCCTGGTGTTTCATCAGACAGATCTGGGCGGTAGTATGGGTGGTAGCAAGATGGAAAGCCAGGTAGAGGACAAGTTGGGCTTATTCCAAAATCTTTCTCCTGATGCTACAAAGTAGTCATTGGTAGGCTGAGCTGTCTCTCAAAGATCCTGACCCTCCCCAGGCATATAAGTGATGAAGAAGTAATAGAAAAGCAATAGTCAGAAATTGCAGATACTGGGAAATTCATTGATCTCCAGGAGATGAAACACCTCTGACAAACTTTTTTTTTTTTTTCTTTTTCTGACTGGTGAGGGGATCATAACCCCTGGCACGGTGTTGTCTGCACCACGCTCAGCCAGTGAGCACACTGGCCGTCCCTGTATAGGATCCGAACCCACGGCCTCAGCGCTATCAGCACCACACTCTCCCGAGTGAGCCACGGGGCGGGCCCAAACATTCTTAAAATCCCTTACCAATAAGCATGTTTAGACAGTGAAATCTTTCACAGTATAAGTGAACTCTTATCAGGCTTATACCTCTCATGTTTCACACAGAGAAGCATGGGATGTAGGAAATTAGCTGTCTTTGTCAAAGTATGATTTTAAAAATATAGGAGCACATGTCAAAGATTTACTTAACTCATTAATTAGCAGGATGGTAAAGACGAATTTGAAAGCCTGGTTTATATGCGGGGTATTCAAAAATTTCATAGAAAGATTCCCATTATCCTTTTTTTTTTTTCTTTTTTCTTTTATTTTGTCAATATATAATGTCGTTGTATATTGTGGCCCATTACCGAAACACCCCTCCCTCCTCCCTCTCCTCCCTCCCACCCAACAATGTCCTTTCTGTTTGCTTGTCGTATCAACTTCAAGGAATTGTAGTTGTCACCCCC
>NW_007727458.1:173882-185491 GCF_000696425.1 Galeopterus variegatus | reverse complement strand
GAAAAATGTCATTGGAATTTTGATGGGGATTGCATTGAATTTGTATATCACTTTGGGTAGTATGGACATTTCCACTATGTTGATTCTTCTAATCCAAGAGCATGGGATATCTTTCCATCTTCTTGGATCCTCTCTAATTTCTCTCAGGAGTGGTTTGTAGTTCTCATTATAGAGATCTTTCACATCCTTGGTTAACTCAATTCCTAGGTATTTTATTTTTTTGGTGGCTATTGTAAATGGGCAGGCTTTCTTGATTTCTCTTTCTGCATGTTCACTATCGGAGAATAGAAATGCTACTGATTTTTGTGCGTTGAGCTACTGATTTTTTTGAGTTGATTTTGTATCCAGCTACTGTGCTGAAATAATTTATCACCTCCAAGAGTTTTTTTGTAGAGGCGTTAGGCTGTTCGATGTATAGGATCGTGTCATCTGTAAACAGGGACAGTTTGATTTCATCTTTTCCAATCTGGATGCCCTTTATTTCCTTCTCTTCTCTGATTGCTCTGGCTAGTACTTCCAACATTATTGTTTGGTTGTCTTAGGTGTCTTTTGTTCCTTGCTTTCTGATTTACTGTTTGTTTTCTGTATTTGTTGGTTTCTTGGGTTGTAGATAGAGTTTTTGTTTGTTTGTTTTCTCTTCATGAATGCCATTTTTATTATACTAGTGGGTTTTGATTTTTCTTGGGTTTTTATGGAAGTGGTAGTTATTTTTCAGGAACCAAACCCAGTACTCCCTTGAGGATTTCTTGTAAGGGTGGTCATGTGGTGGTGAACTCCTGCAGTTTTTGTTTGTCTGAGAAATATACTATTTGTCCTTTATTTCAGAAGGATGGCCTTGCAGGGTAAAGTATTCTTGGCTGGCAATCTCTGTGTTTTAGTATTTTGAATATATCATCCCATTCCTTTCTAGCGTTTTGGGTTTGTGATGAAAAGTCTGATGTTATTCTGATTGGGGCTCCCTTATAGGGGGTTTGATGCTTCTCTCTTGCAGCTTTTAAGATTCTCTCTTTGTCTTTGAGTTTTGCCAACTTGACTATAACGTATCTTGGAGAAGACCTTTTTGGGTTGAATATGTTTGGAGATTGTTGAGCTTCCTGGATCTGAAGATCTGTGATTTTTCCTATCCCTGGGAAGTTTTCCGGCACTATTTTGTTGAATATGTTTTCAATGCAATCTCCTTTTTCCTCCCCTTCTGGAATACTCATGACTCAGATATTTGAGTACATAACGTTGTCTGATATCTCTCTCAGATTTTCTTCAATGCCTTTGATTCTTTTTTCTTTTCTTTCTTTCTTTTTTTTTTTGTCTGCCTGTGTTATTTCAAACAGCCTATCTTCAAGTTCAGAGGTTCTCTCTTCAACTTCTGCAAGCCTGCTGGTTAAACTCTCCATTGTGTTTTTTATTTCACTGAATAACTTCTTCAGTTCGGCAAGTTCTGCTACATTTTTATTCAGGGCATTGATTTCCTTGTACATTTCCTGTTTCAGGTCCTGTATACTTTTCCTCGTTTCATCATGATGTCTAGCTGCGTTTCCTTGTATCTCATTCAGTTTCCTTAGAATTATCACTCAAAATTCCTTGTCATTCATTTCAATGGCTTCTTTTTCTATAGGATCTAGAGCTTGAGATTTATTAACTTTGGTTGGTGTACTTTCTTGATTTTTTGTATTTCTTGTATCTTTTCTTTGATGTTTATTCATTGTGGCAGGGGTTTCACAGTCCACAGGTTTGACACTATTGTCTGACTAAGATGTTGCTGGGGTTGCCAATTTGGTATGGCTACCCCAATGGCTACTCAGTTGGCCACTAGTGCCTTGCATGTGTGGTTACCTCTGGTCTTGGGCCTCTCTGGGGAGCCACCTCTCTGGTCAGCTTGGACTCTGCTGGGCTGCTGTGTGACGGGGCAGTACTGCAGGGTTTCACTCCTGCCGCTGCCGGTTCCTCCGCTGCTGCCGGTTCAGGGACGTACAATCCAACCCCAGGATCTGAGGAGGAGTGCGTTTGCCGAGAGTGAGGCTGCACCTTTTCTGGGAGACAGCAAGCCCTTCCTCTGTCACCCTTGGATGTGATTCACTCTTCTCCCTCTGTGTGTCTTTGGCCACCTTCTCTGATTTGTTTTTAACTCTGGGGTTTTGAAGTCACTGCAGTGGAAAATTAGTTTCTGAGGCTGGGAAGTCCAAAGTCCATCTGGTGGTGGTGCCAGTGCAAGATGGTAGAAGCAGAGCCCCATTATCCTTTAATTCCATTTTTCCACAAACATTTTGTATAGTCAGGTTTAAAAGAATGCTGGACTAGATTGCAAAGTTAGGTACAAAACTGGTTGATATCCTACAGAGCAGTAAAACTATAACCTCTAGGGCAATGTTTTTTTCTATTGGACAAATCATTTGTATCCCTACCAGCTGTCATTTTCTAAAGCCCCTTTACATGTCAGTGTTTTAGTGATGGGAGATGGTTGAGGAGACAGATGTTCCTGACAGAGGGTTATCCTGGGTCCACTCTTGATCTACTAAACTTCTCCCTAGAGTCTAGGCTGCCATGGCTGGGTGGGGTGGGGGGTTCTCACTGAAAGGGAACCATTGTGAGTTGGGTAGCACTCCACCTGAGCATGAAGGTCGTTGTATGTCATGGAGTTTGGGTTCTGTGCTGAGATCGGTGGAGAGCCGTTGAAGATACAACTGGCATGTGTGGCTATCCAGTTCTTAGTGCAGTCACAGATTCCCACTACATCTTCTGAGTGTAGTGCTTCTGGATAGAATAAGAAATACAGAAGCCTACTCAAGAACTCATCCAAAGCTCTGATCTCCACTCTGTTACATGATCAGGTCCCCTGGTGTTTATGAAGATCTTGGGAAGAGGGTTGTCCAGTCCAGTTGGATCCTATCTTATAGTATTGATTGCAGGATTCGGTGCTGCCTAGGAGGGGAGTTGACATTCTGGGAACAGTAGTCTGCCATTATTTGCAGTTTTACTTTCCATGGTTTTACTTATCCACCATCCACCATGGTCCAAAAATATTAAGTGAAAATTCCAAAAAGAATTTATAAGTTTTAAATTATGTACAGTTCTGAATAGTGATGAAATCTCACGCCCTCTGCTCCATCCCAGTCAAATCCACATTGTATACACTCCCTGCCTATTAGTCACTCAGCAGCCAGCTCTGTTATCAGATCAAAAGGTTGCAAGAAGGGTGAGTACAGGGGCCGGCCCGTGGCTCACTCGGGAGAGTGCGGTGCTGATAACACCAAGGCCCCGGGTTCGGATCCCACATAGGGATGGCCGGTTCGCTCACTGGCTAAGCGTGGTGCTGACAACACCAAGTCAAGGGTTAAGATCCCCTTACCGGTCATTTTTTTTTTAAAAAAAAGAAGGGTGAGTACAGTACAATAAGATATTTTGAGTATGGAGTGTGCATAAAGCAAATGTACTTCACACGGCCTGGTTTTCCGAAGCCTTGCAAATTCAAATATTGACCTTGCAAAGGACAGGAAATTTTCCCCAGGCTATAGTCTCTGTTGTAAGATAAAGAATTGTAACACAGCAAGGTTGCTGGCTCAAAGACAGACAGGTTACTGATTGATATGGAAGGATACTGGGAAATTGCTGTAAGAAGAGAATGTTTGCTAAGATCAAGCTTTTGTTAGTGAATCAACTTAATTGCATTATAGAATGTCACCATGCTTGTCTTACTGAATGTTACCTGCTTCTCTTGTTGAACTTGTTAAACTATACTTAGCAAAAAACCCACCTATGTTCCCTTCCTGGAACTTCCTGGTCTGGAGAATAAATGCAGGAAGAGAACCCCAAGTTGGGGTTAATTTCCCAAATGGAAGGAATGCCTCTATCTTGAGTGTTCCAGGAGATTAACCCCTTTTCGGGGCTTCTCACTGCTCAGAAGAGATGGGCTTTGAGTAATCTTTGGCAGCTCCATCACCCAGGGGAAAAGGGGTGACAAATCCGTGGGAGACGAAGCAACATAAAAGAGAGAGGGTATCACATTCACATAACTTCTAGTACAGTATAATCATTCTGTCAACTGTAATCATTCTATTATTAGTTATTGTTAATCTCTTACTGTGCCTAGTTTGTATATTAAACTTTATCACAGGTATGTATATATAGGAAAAAGCATAGTATATATAGGATTCTATACTACCTGCAGTTTCAGGCATCCGCTGGAGTCTTGGAGTGTATCTCCCGTGGATAAGTGGGGACTACTGTATCTCCCGTGGATAAGTGGGGACTACTGGAGAATTCCAGACCTTCCTAGCGGTCAAGGTGCCCAGGAGAGGCTGTCTCTGGCTATAAGGAATCTTAGGGACCAGGGTGTCCACACTGTTGCACTCAGTGGTGGGGCTAAATGTTTCTTTTTTAAGATCACAGAGTAGAATCTACCATTCGTAAATCTGTCAGTCATATGATTATTTTCATTTCAGATACTTAAATTGTCAGATACTGCTATTACAGCTTGTGAAAAGTCCATCACATTCAGTCGTGAGGAACTATTCTGGCACCACTGTCCAATTAACTGCAAACTGGAAATCTGGAAGAGTCCTCGATTTCCTCTTTCCCACTGACATCCACATCTGTCAGTCACCAAGTACTAGCAATTCTGCCTCTTAAATATTGATTTTTTTTCCCCTTCTCGTTTCCCTGTACATGGTCGTAATTCAGGACCTCATCCATTTTTACTGCAGCAGCCGCTTCCCAGTTTTGCTGATTCAGTCCCACCTTTGCAGTCCATTCTCTCTGCTTCCTGACTGATCTCCCTAGGTTGTTAATCTGACACTACACTCACAGTTCTCCTCTGATCTTCTCTTGTGACTGGAAATCTCACAGTGGGTCCCCTTTACCTTCTTAACAAATGCAACCTTCTTCACCTGGCATATGAGGCCCGCAGGAATGTGTCTTTGCCTACATGCTCACTCATCTCTCCAGCCCCATCCTGCACCTTCTGCTGCAGGGGAACTTGGGATGCTCAGCCTTTCTGAGCCCCCACATTCCCATGATCTCTCCACATTCCCGGGGACCAGCATATCCAGGAAGTCTCCTCTGACCTGTCCACTGGGTAAGCTCTCTCCTCTGAGCTCCTCCAGTCTCCTGAGCTGCTCTTTCTCCTCGTAACTATGTCACTGTGTTCATGTCTGATTAGTAATCTGTCTCATTATTCACCCAAGGGCATACCCTGGGAAGAATTCTGCCCTGTATTAAACCCCATTTCCTGTTCCCTGACACACTGATTGACACAAAATACTCTTTAATGTTTGTTGAATGAGGGGTGAATTGAAAGTTTCTGACTAGCCCATGATTTTCCACATTTGCTGTGAGTCAACCTGTTCCCTGACACACTGATTGACACAAAATACTCTTTAATGTTTGTTGAATGAGGGGTGAGTTGAAAGTTTCTGACTAGCCCATGATTTTCCACATTTGCTGTGAGTCAGTTGTTACCTTTTTATTAAGTTGTCAGAAGGTGTTAACATGAGTGTCTTTGTGCTTTGAAATAGTTCTTTTTCAGCGAGTGGTAGCTCGAGGGGAAGGAATTTAACTATTGTCAGGTTCTTATGCTGAAATGGATTAGGAAAAGAGGTACCAAGAAAGTGTGATGTTATTTAACTCTACATTTCTGGGGGGAAATTGATTATAACTTCTTCTATTAGTCATAAAGATTGTTAGTCCTTCTTCTATGTTTTCTATCAAAATTCTTTCCTGCTTCAGTTCAGTGACATTGCTCGAGTTAAATTAATCCTTTGTTATTATTATGCCTTCTTTACAAAATTAATCCGCTTTTTTTTTCCCCCTAGCTAGGCTTTGTATCACCTTCCTACACAGTCTTACGTGTTCATGTGAGAGATGTTAAAAATAACATGCTGGAATCCTATCTGCTTTTGAGTGTTGGTTCTCATTCGCAGTTAACACATTAACCCACCTTGTGCTCAAGGATTTTTCAACTACTCTTCTCTAGCAAAATCCCCCTCAGGTATCCCCTCTGAGAATGATTGGAACTGATTGATATTACTGTGTAAGAAGTGGCTTTTTCCCAGAGTCATTCCACTTTTTCTTGTTTACACCAAAGCTTAGCATACAACCTGTCCAAATGATTAGAAAAGAACAAAAACGACAGCCACTATAAAGTCAGCTGAGGAGAGTCGCAAAGAGAGTCACACAGTATTTATTAAGCCCAGAGTTGTATAATTTACTTGTTCAAGGGCCGAGAAAGATTACAGCATGGCATCTGTGGTTGGTGGAAGCAGGTGGCATCCTTGTTGACTAAGCAAAGGTCATCCAGCCTTCTCCTCTCTGTCCAAGAAAGAAGTAGATGAAAAATTCACCCATAAATCACCAACTCAAGACTTTAAAAATTATTAAAAAGACACAGTCAATCCTCATTATTTTCGGATTCTGTATTTGTGAATTTGCTAAAATGTATTTGTAATCCCAAAATCAATATGCACGGGGCCTTCGTACCATTCACAGACATACCCAGACGGGTGGAAAATCTGACTCACCTGGAATACATGTTCACAGCAAGGTCCAACAAGGTGATGCTCTGCCTTTTCGTTTCAAGTGTCATACTGTAAACAGATGTCCTTGTGGTCTCTTCAGTGCCATGTTTTTAATATTTTGTGCTTTTTGTTGTTTAAAATGGCCCCTAATATAATGCTGAAGTGCCATCTAGCATTCCTAAGCACAGAAGGCAGTGATGTACCTTTCAGAGGAAACGTGTGTTGGATAAGCTTCATTCAGGCATGAGTTACAGTGCTTTTGATGAGTTCAATGTTAATGAATTGACAATGTATATGAAATAAGTTGTCTTTAAACAGAAACACACACGAGACTGGGTTATGTATTGACTGGTTGTTGAGAGTGTTGTAACCAGAGGTCCAAAGGAATCTAACCCTGTATTTCTCCTAGAATGATGGTTCAGTATTAACTTATTCCATGTTTGCTGTGACTTGAGAAAATCTGATTATCATGAATAATGATAATTAACTCTGCATACAGCTGTCTTAGCTTGAGTTCTCCCAGAAACATACCCCAAGAAAAAGTTTATTTGGGAAATGATCCCAGGAAGCATTGGTCTGTGAGTAGGGAAGTAAGAGAGGCAAGGAAGGGCTGGCAGTAAGGGGTGAATTACCCAGCAAGTCACCTCTGTGGACAGATGAAGCTCAGTCCCACTGGGGAAGCCTGGGGCTGGGGAAGAGTGCACGCCTCAGAGTCATCATTCATGAGGGGAGAGAGAGGTGAGTTATTTCCAGGTATTTGAAGATTTTTTAGATATCTTTCTTGTATTGATTTCAAATTTGATTCCATTATGTCCCAAGAGCATATTTTATATGACTTTAATTCTTTTAAATTTGATGCAGTGTGTTTTATGGCCCCGTATATGGTCTGTCTTGGTGAATGTTACATGTGCCTTCAAAAGAATTTGTATTTTATTGTTGTTGGGCGGATATTCTTTAAATGTCACTTACCAATTCTCTGTCTGCTTATTCTATGCATTACTAAGAGAGGAATGCTGATGTGGCCAAGTATAATTGTGACTATTTGTTGTGAATAAATGTGTCTATTTATCTATTGGTTCTGTCAGTTTTTGCTTCATGCATTTTGGAGCTGTGTTGTTACATGGGTACAAATTGATGATTTCTTGATGAGTTGTCCTTTTGATCATTATGTACTGTCCTTTTTTATGCCTGGTAAATAATTTTAGACTTGATCTCAAGTCTAATTTATTTGATGTTAATATAGACAATACAGCTTTCTTTTTATTAGTGTTTGCATGGTTTATCTGTTTCCATCCTTTTAATTTTAATCTATGTACATTATAATATTTAAACTGGGTTTCTTATATTTTTTTTTTTTTTTTTTTTTTTTTAACTTCCAGATTTGGAATCAGGTGGCTGAATAGACAATACCAGTGTCACTCTCTCCCACAATCAAATGATTTACAACTATTAAGAAGCAATGACTGCCAAGCTTGGGCCGCTAGAGCTCAGGGGAAGAGGAGGAGAGACCTACAGAGTTTATGAAGGCAGAAGAAGCCAGGATGAGAGAAAGGAAGGACTACTCTGACTGTTTCAAGCCTTGACCACTTCAAGGCTGGTGCCCTGGTGAGCATACAGAGCAACAGCTGGCAAATGCCACTGCTGTGCCCTTCATATAAAGTTGCTTGGAGACTGCAGGGGAGAAGAGAGCCTTGGTGGCCTCCAAGGCCAGCAACACCACTAACAGGGTTCCCGTGGACCCAAATAGGAGCAAGGGGCCACAACAACTGAAAAAATGAGCCACTCAGAGGCTGGTGATTCATTGCAAGGGACTGGCACATGGCCCATCCTATGGGAAGTGTTTGGAGCGAGGGCCCACTGGGGGAACATTAGGGTACAGTATGGACAGCTGATCTGTCCTCCCATTAGCACAGGCCCATTCAGTGTCACCTGGTCAGGAATATAGAACTGCAGGGGGTGCAGTTTGCTAAAAAGACTCAGGCCCAGACAGAGTTTCCACACAACTGAGGTGTACCAGACCTCACAAGACCCAAAAGTGATTACAGAGTCAACAATTAAAACCTGAGCTGCATAAAAAGCCTTCCTCAGGGAATCAGCAGCAAAGCAGCAATTTAGCTCAACCACAGGGCTCAAGTGCTGGTTCCTACAGGAAGTTCCCCCATTTTAGAAGTAACTGAAGGACAACAAATTAGTTCCAGTGCAGAATTTATAGTGCTTGGAATAGTGAATAATCCAACACAACTAAAAGAAAAAAACAAAAAACCCACAGATCAGAAA
This sequence comes from Galeopterus variegatus, assembly GCF_000696425.1. Lineage (NCBI taxonomy): Eukaryota > Metazoa > Chordata > Mammalia > Dermoptera > Cynocephalidae > Galeopterus > Galeopterus variegatus. Next base: position 176,708 of record NW_007727458.1, on the reverse strand, counting down.
CAAGGTTCTGATATTAACCAGTAAAGGTCTAACACCAACAAAGAATACCTATAAAACCTTGAAGGACTAGAAACCCCTCAGGCTCCTAAGACAGGTCAGGGTAGGGCTGAGGGTCTCAGCAACCACCCCCCAACTCCACATCCAGCCCAGCAAGAACCACTGAGCTGCTGCTGGAAGTTCCCTGGGCTCCTGAGCCAGGGTGGGGGGACCAAGGGCCTCAGTCATGCCACTTCAGTGTCCACATCCAGCCCAGCAATGACCACTGATCCACCACTGGAAGCTTCCAGGGCTCCCCTGCTAGAATGAGGGGGGTGCCACAGGCCTCAACCACAGCCTCTCTCCTCCCTCCTCCTCCCACTGTATTTCCTTCCCCTTTCCTGTCTCCTCCCCTCCCCAACAACTGCTCCACAGCATCTTAGAATGTAAAAAATTATAATAATAAATTTTTAAAACATCCACTCTGACAATCTTTGTTTTTTAAATTATGTATTTAGACCATTTACATTTAATGTGATTAATTGCTGATATAGTTGGATTTAGGCCTACTATTTTATTTTTCTTTTTGTCCCCTCCATTTTTTGTTCTTTTGTTCCCCCTCCCTGCCTTCTTTTGAATATTTTTTAGTATTCCATTTAAATTTGTCTATTAGCTCTTTTGCTACATCTCTTGTATTTTTTCTCCAGAGATTGCTCTAGGGATTGTATTATGTGTACTTAAGCTTTTAGTTTACTTAAAGATAATATTTAACCTATTTCTTAATCCCTGTTTACCTATTTCTTAATCCCTTTTCTCTCTGTTCTTCAGATTGGGTAATTACTATTGATCCATTTTTAAGTTCCCTGACACCTTCCCATGTCATCTCCATTTTGCTTTTGAGCCCACCTAGTGCCTTTTTTATTTCAGATATTCTATTTTTCAGTTCTCAAGTTTCTTCTTGGCTCGTTTTAAATTTTTTTTAATGTTTTCTCTTTCCCTGCTGACACCTCATATCTTTCTTTTCAGTTCAGGGTGCTCACATTTACCTCATGGGGGAAAGTTGTAGTGGCTGCTTTAAATTACTGACTCCCATTGGTCTGATTTTACACTGCTTTGTGGGTTTGGTCTCTTGCATTTGACCCATTGGATTTTCTCTGCCTCTGACATACCTGCTTTGGGACTCCACCCTGTGTGTTGGGCTCCCCCACTCTCACAGCCTGGTCCTGCATTTGACAATGTCATGTCAAAGGTATGACTTGTGTCCCTAGCTAGGCTATTGGATTTTGCTGGTTCCCCACACCCCCTCAACAATGTCTTCCATTGTGCTGGGCAAGTTGAAAATTCACAGGTTCAATCCAACAAATGTAATGCTTTCTTTATTACAATGTGATTATTCTCTTGAATAACTCTTTTCATTCTAAGCATCTGTGAAATTTCATGGAGCAGAAATGTAGTGCACATTGCTGACAGACCTCATAAATCTAATTACATGCCTTACAGAGATTCCATAGGTGCCCAGGTCAGATAGAATTAAGATATTTAGAGTGTTGCTATCAATCACAGGGAGTTAAGACTGATAACTTATTTACATTGTGGATAATAAAGTGAATGATTTGCCATGGTCACGTGGTTCATTAAGGTATTGGCTGCATTTAGCAAGGCTGGCAAATTGACAACATTCATTCATTCATTTATTCTTCAATCATTTCTTCAGAAAATATTTATTGATCATCTATTATGTGCCAGGCTATAGCAGAGGACACTGTCAGAGTGAATTTGAGGCTTTCTGGTAGATGCTTGGGTACCTTGTGGAGTGATGAGTTTGCTGAGGAAAAGTTGTGGAATGGCAGGTGGCTGATCTTTCTGCTGATACAGAGAAAGGACAAAGAGCCTCCAGCAGAACTGGTTCAAAGAAGCCACACACTGGGGAAGAAGGATCCATGTCTTTGCTATAACAACAATAACATCAGTAAGAGTTCAATAACCTCTTAAGTTCAATAACTTAAGCTCACCGTCATTAATAGGCCACAATATGCCACATGTATTNCTGGAAGCTCAAACTTTTAAACACAGTGTTCTCTCTGCTGATTATTCTTATGGGTGAACAGAGCCAAGGGCAAGGATTAGTATGAAAACATGCAGAGTTTCTAGTAAGCAATACTTATTTTTGTTAAGTCACAAGATAGAAATATTGTGTCAAAAAGTCAAATAGCTTATTATTTTAATCCAAATAAAGCTAATCTATGATGAATTGAATTTAGGTAAATGAATTTGATATTAATGGAAAAGAATTACAAATTGGAGAAATTAGATGAAAAAACCTCTCAGAAAAATATATTTAAGGATCTGAGGCAACCTGACATTACTATGTGAAGAGTCTCACTTTCTTAAGAGAAACTGATGGAATTATTAGACTAATTTTTGTTCACAATTTTTAAAAATTGTAGTAAAATACATATAACATAAAATTTACTGTGTTAGTCATTTTTAAGCATACAGTCCAGTAATGTTAAGTACATTCACCTCGTTGTGCATCCAATCTCCAAAACTCTTTTTATCTTGTGAAACTAAAACTCTGTTCCCACTAAATAACAATCTCCCATTTTCCCCTGCCCCTGNCCTTTTTTTGTCTTTTTTTGTGACCGGCAACGGGATCGCAACCCTCGGTGTTGCGCCCGCAACTCGCTCAGCCAGTAAGCAGCCGGTCTGTATGTGGGATCCGAACCCTCGGTGGGAGTGCCGCCGTGCTCCCAAGTGGCGCGCTGTAGCGGTGCGCCACCGGGCCGGCCCTGGAAGCTCAAACTTTTAAACACAGTGTTCTCTCTGCTGATTATTCTTATGGGTGAACAG
>NW_007727458.1:170658-172178 GCF_000696425.1 Galeopterus variegatus | reverse complement strand
TTCTTGATTATTTTTTAACTAAGATTTTCCAAATATCTGCAAATCCCTTTTGCAGAAGGTAAGCTATATATTGTGATAAGTGAGGAGAATAGGTAATTTCTGCTAGTTTTTGGAATAAACCTCTATTGGTTTCCAAATTGTGTTATTTTTTATTAGAAAAATAAGACTAGAAATTAATTGCCCTTCACTCAATCAATTGAGTTAAGAGAGTTATGACAACTATCACCATGGGCCCATAATTTCTGCCCCAGGGTACATCAAAAAAGTGTAAGCCCCTCCTCACTTTGGAAAATGTCTTACCAGGCTGAAGACACTCATCTGGAAAACATGGTGCTCCCTTGGTCACAAACTCTCAATTAAATAAGAGGCATCAGCCAAACAACCAAAGGGTACCTGCTATGGATTAAATGTGTCCCCCAAATGTTCATATATTAGAAACTTGACCCCCATTGTAACAGTGATAGGAGGGTAGGAATCCTATTATAGTATTTGAAAGGTGGGGCCTTTAAGAGGTGATTAGATTGTGAGGACTGTGCTCTCATGAGTTGACTGATCCATTCATGAGGTAATGGGCATGGTTCTGATGACTTTAAGAGGTTAGCTCTCTTGCTTGGCCCATCCTCACCATGTGACACCCTGGTCACCATGGGACCCTGTAGAGAGCCACCACAAAGAAGGCCCTCACTAGATGTGTTCCCTGGACCTTGGACTTTCCAGCCTCCAAAACTGTAAGAAATAAATTTAGTTTCTTTATAAATTACCCAGTTTCAGGTATTCTCTTATAAGCAACAGAAACAAACTAATACAGTACCTCCTTCAGGAGAGGGTTGGAAGCAGTGTGGGCAATATCTGAATTTTGCCTACCATAAAAACCCTTTGAGCCAGTTCCTGACCTCTGATATCCTACAATTTCCATCTCCTTTCAATTAAAAGAATCAAAGTTTGTTCTGAGAGGAGAGACCACTTCCTTGTTTTGCAGGTCTTAAGACAAGAAGAGTTGAGGAACCTTTTTTTTTCCCACTTCAAAAAGAGGGCCAGAGTCAACACTAATCCATATGGCACATTTCTATGAATGAGAAAGGGTGGCCCAGTTGGGCGTATGCAGCCCCATGAGCTCAGCGTTTGGACAGCACCTGGCTTGGCAAACCAAGATGGCTGGATCTCAGCCCCCACGTGCCCTTTTCCACAGGCACCCTTAGGCAAGTAACAGGCTTGCACAACTGTGCTTGTTCCAGGCACTTTGTGGCACAAGTGCCTGGTGCCTTGTGAGGTGCAATAAATGTTGGTTGATAAAGCAAAGCACTTGGTATTTGACTTCACAAACAGGAAGCAGCTGTTTGTGCAAGCGGACTTGAAAGAGTTGGTTATGAGAACTCCCACTGTGGACTGGAGTGGTCAAGGAGGACCTTAGGAATGTTGGATACATGGGGACTGTGGAAAGATGCTCCATCTTCAGAAGATATTTTATCTACTTTCTTTCATTAGTCAAAGACCATACTACACAGAAATTAACATATTTT
>NW_007727458.1:168551-170067 GCF_000696425.1 Galeopterus variegatus | reverse complement strand
TTTTATTTATTTATTTTTCCATTTTATTAAATTTATTTTTTCTTAAAATGGCAAGTTTTTAGAACAGTAGCATGCACTGTTGTAGGATATGCATTATGATATCCACTATTGATCTTCTTTAAGAAATCCTCCATAGAATACAGAGAGCTCTAAAGGTCTCTATGTCCCTCAGAGAATTCTGCTATGTCATACATCCCAGGGAATAAGGACTCAGTGGAGTAGAATAAGAACTCTCTCTGACAGAGAATTCTACAGTATCATAACGCCAAGGGAATTTGCTCAGTCGAGTTAACAGTATATTTTTAGAGAAGTAGTGGATAAAATGTGACACGATCCATAGGCTATTTCACCTTTTCTGTTACTGATGCTGTATATTAAAAGGCAATAAATCCCTTCTTAATTCTAAAGTAAATTCCTTCTTACTAAAATAAAGTTATGGCAGATACACCTATGACCACAAAACTTTTTAATGTAGCTGCAGTTAATTTGCTTAACTGTGAATTTCTAGGCAGTGATTTCTTAAACCTTGTACTTAGCTTTACTAATTTTCAGAAGCCAGGACCAACTTGTATGCTGTTGTTATACTATTCCGAACTCATATTGGGTACTAATTGCTAATCTCAAACCCATTTAAAAAATAGTACACTGTGTTCTGGATAACTTTATTCCTTTTTATTAATTTCATGTTGAAATTTTTGTCTATTGAATGCTGTAATCAAACCTTTCCCCATGAAACTTTGCACAGAAAAATGTTTACTTTCTTTGGTAGATTACAGATGCTCAGAATCGGAGTTTGTTCCTTTATGTCTTCAAGAGGTGTTTATTAAGCAGTTGCCATGTGCCTGGCCTGTCTAAGGCACCAGGGAGATGGGGGTGAAACAGACACATAAAGGCCTTGCTTTCACGGGGCTCACATTCTAGCAGAGAAAGACAAAAAAGAATTGTCAGACAAATAAATAAAATAATTTCAGGTACTAAATATTGTGCAGAAAATTACTTAGGACCTAGTAGGTTATAGTCAGAGTTTGGATTTTATTATAAAGACAAAAGGAAGTTATTGAAAAATTTAAAGTAGGAAGTGTGAAGCAGGTTCACTATGCGGTGGTTATCAACTTAGCTCTGTCCGGTGAGACAACACCCACATACCGAACAAGTTACAGGAAGCGCGTTTATTACTTACAGATAGGCAGCAAGGGACAACAGAAGCCTAGGATCCATTGTGACCTTATCCCCCAAGGTTCAGGAAAGCTGCCCTGGGCAGATGATGTCTCATCTGTACATGCCCCACTTGCACTGCAGCTGAGGAACCCCAGAAAGCAACCTGCCTTAAGTTTTATTCCCCAGGGCTGAAGTGTTAAAGGACATCCTGTTTCTGGGGGAGGAACAGAACAGAGCCTGGGTGGTTCTGGCTAGCCCCTCCCTATCTCAGGACATTGCATTCCTAGCACATTTTATGGTTATTCTTGGAAAGTACAAATAAGAAATGGGGAAGAACTGGGTCAATCCAAGGCCGCCT
>NW_007727458.1:166362-167539 GCF_000696425.1 Galeopterus variegatus | reverse complement strand
CTTCAGGGTTATAAGTGTGATGTTGGCTTTTGGTTTAAGACAGAATCTTCTTCAAGAGTTTTCAACAGAAATGGGTTATGAACTTCATTGAATATTTTCTTGATATTAGTGAAAGGATTCTATTTTTTACTGATGCCTTGCATAAAACTAATACATTTGTTAATATAAACCACCATTCTATTTTTTGTCCCTATGAATTTGACTTTTCTAGATACTCAATAAGTGAAATCATACAGTATCCGTCCTTTTGTGACTGGCTTATGTCACTAAGCATACTGTCTTCACGGCTCATCCATGTTGTAGCACGTGTCAGAATTTCCTTCCTTTAAGGCTGAATAACATTCCATTGTATGGATATGCCACGTTTTGTTCATTCATTCATCCATTGATAGATGCTTAGGTTGCTTCCACCTTTTGACTATTATTTNAAAGACAAAAGGAAGTTATTGAAAAATTTAAAGTAGGAAGTGTGAAGCAGGTTCACTATGCAGTGGTTATCAACTTAGCTCTGTCGGGTGAGACAACACCCACATACTGAACAAGTTACAGGAAGCAGGTTTATTACTTACAGATAGGCAGCAAGGGACAACAGAAGCCTAGGATCCATTGTGACCTTATCCCCCAAGGTTCAGGAAAGCTGCCCTGGGCAGATGATGTCTCATCTGTACATGCCCCACTTGCACTGCAGCTGAGGAACCCCAGAAAGCAACCTGCCTTAAGTTTTATTCCCCAGGGCTGAAGTGTTAAAGGACATCCTGTTCCTAGGGGAGGAGCAGAACAGAGCCTAGGTGGTTCTGGCTAGCCCCTCCCTATCTCAGAACATTGCATTCCTAGCACATTTTACGGTTATTCTTGGAAAGTACAAATAAGAAATGGGGAAGAACTGGGTCAATCCAAGGCCGCCTGGAAACTGTCCCGCAGGAAGATATCTTAAAAGATCAAACTGGCTGCAGTGCATGAAAATGGATTACGGAGAGAAAGAGTACTTGGGGGTGTTAGGAGGGCATCAATGTCAAATAAAGGATGGACTTGAACCAAGGTGGGAGCAGTGAAGATGGAAAGAAAGAAGGGTGCTCTATGAACTTCAGAATAGGCTTTTAGATCACTAGGGTTATAGTTATGTTATCCAAAAACTGATGCATGCTTTACTTTCCCTGCTAGTAATATAACTCATTTC
>NW_007727458.1:157493-164552 GCF_000696425.1 Galeopterus variegatus | reverse complement strand
ACCCTTGTCCTCAGTGTTTGTTATAACAATGTGCTGTAACCAACTGAGCTAACCAGACAGCTCTTTAAAAATATTTTTAAGAATAGTTTTTGTCTTTTGTAGTCAATTTAGTATCTGTGGCTACGATAATTATTTTAACTTAATGCTGTGTTTTAAATTATTTTTAGTTCTTAATGTAATTATTTTCATATTATGCCAGTAATTCTCAACCTATTTAGAGTGATAGAATCAGAACCTAATAAAATCTTCAAGGCTATGATACATCTTACAAGGAAAATGCGTGTATTTACATGTCAACAGTTTATAGATGCCTTTCAGGGGACTTAAGGGCAACTTTCAGTACAGTAAGAAAATATGAACTTAGTATCTCTTCTTTAATGAGTTCCAGTTTTTCATTTATGTTGGTGTGCTCGAGTATTATTTAGATCATGTAAGGCTGCATTCATGGGATGTTTTTTTATCTCTCTCGTAGTTGAAATAACTTTCTGCTGCCTTTAAACTTGACTGGCAACTTGGTTGTGTGCTATACAAGGGGTTCTCTCTCAGAACACGAGGAGGCATTGCTCAGGATCTTGATGAAACCTGAGGAACCTTGATGTGTGTTTCTTTGCAGCAGTGGTGTGAGGGCTGGGCTGGAGGCCTGGTGAGAGTATTTCCCAAATACAGCCCTTGTTTTCAGCCCTCTGATGTTTACCTCTGATGTTATATCTGATGCCTCCAAGTTCTGGACTGTCGAGGGTTCTTTCCTTCTGTGTGTTCTTTAGATCATTGCTTCCATCTTCCTGTGCTATCATTTACCTTTCCTTAATTTGCTTTCTTTCAAGAAATTTGTGGACATCTATAGTCCACTAATGTCTCCTCTCTAAATTCTTTCATTTATTCATACATTTAAAAATTTCTTTGATATCAATTTTAATGAGATTTCTTGAGGGAGTGGGTATTAATATGTGTGGTCAATCAGTCATTTTGAGCTGGAATTTCAAGCAGAAGCCTTGTTATTAATGTCAGTCAAGGTTGGATTTAAGGCAAAATAACTATGTTATAACTGTGACAAAGTGGCCATTTTCATGATAATGGGACCTATGTACTATGGAAATTGCTCATGATTTTTATAATCCTGATAGCATAGCATCAAAACTGCAGGAAATAAATAAAGTAGGTGAAAACTCTATGGTAGTAAAAGACATTAACTTACTCTTTCATCTTATGACAAATAATGTAGATTTAAAAAAAAGAAAGTTCCCTCTCAGACGTCTCCCAAAAGCCATCCTAATTCCAACTCTCCAGAGGCAACCATTTTCAACACTTTCAGTTGTTTTCAAATGATGTACATTCAAGTACAGTTGTAGTGGATTGAATTATGTCCCCCACAAACTCACTGAAGCTTGAATTGTGTCCCCCAAGTTTTATGTATTAGTAGCTTGGCCCCCACTGTGACTGTTATGAAGGTGGGAAATCCTATTAAGGTAATCGAAAGGTGGAGCTTTGAAGAGGTGATTAGATTGTAGGACCCCGCAGTGGTAGATGGATTAAAAATGGTGGTGAGGGGTGTGGTTCTGAGGGCTTTAAAAGAAGAGGAGAGTCTGTGTTCCTCTCTTTCTGCTCTCTCTTCCACCATTTTGCGATATGTTACCCTGAGTTGCTGTAGTCACCACCAGGACAAGATCCTCACCAGATGTGTTCACTGGACTTTGGACTCCAAAACTGTAAGGAGTAAATTTTGTTTTCTTATAAATCGCCCAGTTCTGAGTATTTTGTTACAAGCAACAGAAATGGACTAATACAGTAGTGATTCTAAACGTATGGTCCAGTGGCTCCTAGAAGTCTCCAAAACCCTATTAGAGGATCTTAAAGCTAGTTAGGATCCCCAAAAGGGGGGTCAAAGTTGAGGTCAAAACTAGTTAGTGTTTAGACCATTTACATTCAATGTAATTACCATACGTTTGGATTTAGGTGTTCCATTTTATTATTTGTTTTTCCGCCCCTCTGTTTTTTATTTTTCTGCTTTCCCATTCCTGTCTTTTGTGTTATTTTAAAAGTTTTTTTGTCATTTCATCTTAATTTATTTTGATTTTAGCTACATATTTTGGTATAACTTTTTAGTAGTTGCTGTAGGGATTTAAAAAAATACAAACCTAACATTTCAAAGGCACTTTAGAATCAATATTTTGCCACTTCAATTGGAATAGAACTGGAATATAATAACCATTATATAGATCTCTTTACCTTCCCCCTTTAGGTTTTAGGTGTTTTACATATTACATCTGCATATGTTGAAAACTCCATCAATATTATACTCTATATAACATTGATTTCAGCCATCAGACATATTTTAAAGAACTCAAAAAGAGGCAGTCGGTTTACCAAGATATTTACCATTTCTGTTGCTCTTTTATTCCTCAAGTTCCAAGTTTCCCTATGGGATCATTTCCCTGTAGCCTGAAAAACTTATTTAGCAACCTTCTTAAGCAGGTCCACTGGTCATGAATTCTCTTAGTTTTTCTTTATCTAATAACATATTTATTTCACAGAACTCTGAGTTTACAAGTTCCTTTTTTCGGCCCTTTAAAGTGTTGTTCCACTTCCTCTGCTCCCCATAGTTTCTGATTAGAAATCTGCCGTTATTCAAATTGAAAATCCTCTATTAGCAATGCATTGTTTTTCTCTGGATACTTTCAACAGTTTTTCATTGTCTTTATTTTTCAACAACTTTATTATTTTGCATCTGGGCATCGATTTCTATGTGTTTAACCTTTTGGAGTTTACTCAGCTTTTTAAATCTGTAGGTTATATCCTTTGCCAAACTTGGGAAGTTTTCAGCCATTTTTTCAGCACTGCACTCTTTCGCCTCTCTTCTAGAATTCCAGTAACACAAATATGAGAATTTTTATCATTCCCCACAGGTCCTTGAGGCTCCATTTGTTTTTTAAGATCTTTTTTTCTTCTTCCCTCTTGGTCTATCTTCAAGTTCACTAATTCTTTTCTCTGTCATATGGTGTTGAGCCCATTTAGTGAGTTGTTGTTTGTTTATTTACTTATTTTTATATTTTCAGCTCTAAAATTTCTATTTTGTTTTCCCTTACATCTTCTATTCCTTACTGATAAATTTTGTATTTTAACTTTCATTTCAAAAGTGTTCACGATTGCCCATTCAAGTATTTTAGATGTGTCAGATAATTCCCACATTTGTCATTGTGTCATTGGCATCTGTTGATTGTCTTTTCCCACGCACGTTGAGGTTTTCATGGTTCTTCATTTGCTGAGTAATTTTTTATTGAATCCTGAACACATTGATTATTATATATGAGACTTCAGGCCTTGTTTAAATCCTATGAAGAATGTTGACATTTTTGTTTTGGGTGGAACTGGAAATGCATTGTTTTTCTCTGGATACTTTCAACAGTTTTTCATTGTCTTTATTTTTCAACAACTTTATTATTTTGCATCTGGGCATCGATTTCTATGTGTTTAACCTTTTGGAGTTTACTCAGCTTTTTAAATCTGTAGGTTATATCCTTTGCCAAACTTGGGAAGTTTTCAGTCATTTGTTCAGCACTGCACTCTTTTGCCTCTCTTCTAGAATTCCAGCAACACAAATATGAGACTTTTTATCATTCCCCACAGGTCCTTGAGGCTCCATTTGTTTTTTAAGATCTTTTTTTCTTCNTGGCATCTGTTGATTGTCTTTTCCCACGCACGTTGAGGTTTTCATGGTTCTTCATTTGCTGAGTAATTTTTTATTGAATCCTGAACACATTGATTATTATATATGAGACTTCAGGCCTTGTTTAAATCCTATGAAGAATGTTGACATTTTTGTTTTGGGTGGAACTTGATCTGGTTAAGTTCAGGCCTCAGGTTTCAACCCACCTTCTCTGGGCTGTGGTTCCAATGTCAGTTTGATTTCAAATCCTTTCAGTGCTGTTCAGATCTGTCCCAATTATATCTCCCCTGCTCCTGTAGTCGGTCTGGGACCTGGGGAGACCTACTTGTTAACTCAGTTCTCCACCTCTGGGGAATGCTAATTAGGATCAGATCCGTACATGCTCAGGCCAGGAGTCAGCCCAGGAGTTCATAAACCTCATTATAGGGTTGCTTTCTCAAGCTCCTCTCTCTCCACTCTCTTCCTAGTACCTCTGGTTCCCCAAGGCTCCCTTTTATGGTTGTCAACCTCTTCCGTGACTATATTGTAGCAGAGTGAAAGTGGGATGGGGGGCAGAGAGAGAGACAGAGAGAGAGAAGAGGAACAATAGTGTTTGATGCCACTTCCTTGGTGCTGCAGTTCCATCAGACTGAGAGCAGGGTTTCTTTCCTCAGAGCTGTGGCTCCTGCAGTTTTCTGTTGCTGGTTTCTTTGCTGCCGTCATGGACTCTGCTGTGAGCTTGNCACTCTCTCTGTGCCTTAGGAGACCAGAACCGCTACCATGCCATCGTAATTAGCTAAAACTTCTGCTTTCTGGAAGAATCATCATTTTCTCTGTTTTTACATTTTCATCACCAACTTAATCACTTGGCCCTCTTTGGAGCTGTTTTCATCAAATAAGTGACATTTTAATTACTTCATGATGGTTGCTGAGTCTGCTAAGGGGAGAGGAGAAAAGCAAGGCCCCCTCTCCCAACGGAGGCTGGATTGGCCAAGTGGCTTGTTCTGACATCTGCTACTGAAATTGGGCCCCAGAAAAATTACTCATTGTTCCATATTGTGTAGACCACTGGAAATGCTTGAGAAAACTCAAATCTGTGAATATCGAATAAAAAATGACTAAGCACCACTTGACAGTTGGGCCCTGGTCAACACGTGTCTCATAAGAGACTCAGCCATGGCATTTTTAAGGAGAAGGTTAGAAGTCTGGGTAAAAGCCCCTATTACTTTCTATTGTTTTTGGAGATTGAGATATATCTACCAAAGCAAGCCTTGAACTAGTGTTTCTAGGAGGGGGCTTGGTGAGTAGCTTTACTTGGGATAGGGTAGGTGCCCTCGGGGCACATATCTCAAGCTTAATTATAGATTTCCAGGAGTGGAAGAGACTTGAGACACTATCTGAACAAACCTCTTTCTGCAGAACAAGAAACTAGAGCCAACAAATGAAGAAAGAACCTGTTGAAGGTCACATAAGGTCACATCCACACTCGGGGTGGTGTTCTTTCCTTCCACACTATCTGGTGTGCCTGGTACATGCCCTCATTCCTGCAGCCCCACTGAGGCTACAAAGGTATATATAGTTCCTTGGGGAAAAATCACCCACTTCAGAAATTTTGAAAGCAGAACAAAAGTGGCAGTGTTCTGATGGATTTTGATAAAAGATGAAGAGGTATGAGTGTCTATTTGTGACATAAAGAACTTTCTACTGAATGCAGGTGGCAGCCAGAGACACTGAAGTTACAACGTATGGAACAGATTCAAGAGAAGTCTTTTGTTTTGGCAGGTCAAAGTGTAAACTTTGCTGGAAGGAAGTTTGCTCAGAGGACTGATCACTGCCACTCTAGAGTTCCCAAGCTCTCTTGTGAGCATGAAGTTGAGATGCAGAAAGCCGGGACCAGCTCACTGAACAGAGAAATAGACATGAAGACACCCAGGTCTGCAGATTACTTTTATCCTTGAAAAGTGATGGGCCATTCAGTCATTCAGTGATTAAGCTCCTAGTGTGTGCAGTGTCCTGGAGAAACAGTGTTGGGTACACCCAGACCTGGTCTCCAGCCTTTGCAGCTTTCTGTGAAAGACAGGAGGTAGACACTGAGGCAACCAGCACCCAAATAAGTGTAAAACCATGGCGGTGATAAAGGCCCTGGAGGAAGGGCACAAGCAGGGGTGGGGAGTAGAGAAGAGCCGGTGAAGCAGCTCCTGTAGGCCAGGACTGGGTGGCATAAGCTATAGCTACTACTTGAACTGAGCCTGCCCTAATCCCCAAAAGACACTCATTGTGAGGCATCGCGGAGTGCTAGTTTATTGCAATTGCCATGTGTTTATGAGTAATAGAATTTTAGATTTAGAAGGGACTTTGGTCATCTTCTAACCAATATCCATCCTTCCCCATCCAGGAAACATCTCTACAGCATCCCTAACTGGGGGCTGATCCAGTCACTCCCAGGCACGGGGAATAGAGTCCAATTATGCTGTTTCCATATAGGCACATGTTCTTTTAGTGAGACTTCTTGGGGCACAAGTCAGGAAATTGGGGACAATATACTTGGCTGTACCAAGGTGGTCTGACGAGATAGAAGTGAATACTCTTGAGCCCTAATCCATACCTAGAGGTGCCTGAGACAATACAGCTACGTAAAGACACACTCAGAAGACAACCAGCTTTAAAACTGGACACTCACCATCCAGACACACCACGGAAATGTCACATAAGTGAGACAAAGTTCATGTGGGATATAGTAAATACCCTTGATCCTCCTGTGCCCCCGGCCCACCCTAATTCCTGCCCACATATTCGATTGATAATGATGTATTAAAATCGATTCTACACTGTGGGGTGCTTATTTTTGAAATTAATAGATCTTATGGTGGTTTGACATATTTGATGCCGAGTGGAAAAACACCACACTCAGCTACACCAAAGGAAAAGGCAGGGATTCGGCTGTCTCCCCTCCCCCATTCCTTCCCAAGCTGGTGGTCGGAAGTCACAGAAGTCCCTCTGCTGTCACCTAGTGACGACTGTGTGATACAACTACAAGAGAAAAAAGTTCAGAACCGCATCTATATGTCCAAAAGGAAGCCTGCGGTCCCATCCTAATGCTCTATTTTGACTTAAGAAAAAGAAAAACTAACTCTTATGCACATCCCTTAAAAAAATACACCTATCAGGGATTTATCATCACTTTCAAGAACTTAAAAGCTATGCTAGCAATTCAGGGAGTAGACAGAAGATGCATTTAAAACCATCTCTAAAAATACTAAATTTATCCAAAAAATGCCTCTGGTTCTTTAGCACGTAAGTTTCTTTATGCCCCTGGGTATTCCTCTGAAAGCTAGGGGCTGTCAAACCTTAGTCCCCTATTGGTGATCTATAGCTTTCCCTTTAAGTGGTTTCTGAAAGGATTTAAAAAAAAAAAA
>NW_007727458.1:153454-157078 GCF_000696425.1 Galeopterus variegatus | reverse complement strand
ACTTAAGAAAAAGAAAAACTAACTCTTATGCACATCCCTTAAAAAAATACACCTATCAGGGATTTATCATCACTTTCAAGAACTTAAAAGCTATGCTAGCAATTCAGGGAGTAGACAGAAGATGCATTTAAAACCATCTCTAAAAATACTAAATTTATCCAAAAAATGCCTCTGGTTCTTTAGCACGTAAGTTTCTTTATGCCCCTGGGTATTCCTCTGAAAGCTAGGGGCTGTCAAACCTTAGTCCCCTATTGGTGATCTATAGCTTTCCCTTTAAGTGGTTTCTGAAAGGATTTAAAAAAAAAAAAGTTGAAATTCTTTTGTCTGAATGATGAAGGAGAATAAAAGAAAAAGGCCATAATCCTGCCTCCCTGGGGGTAGTGGCTGAATTTTATCAGTCTCTGTGACCATTGTGCCACCACTGTTTGGTCACAGTGTAGGGCACATGGCACCTTGTGCTCAATAAATGCTGATGAATGTGGAAGAGCAAGGGGCCGACACCCTCACCGGTCCCTTGTAAGGGTTCCGCAGATGGTCTGGGTTCGGTTGGAACATTTGGTATGGTCTCTCCCTGCCACTCTCTCAAATTCAATGCAGCATGGTTGGAACCACAGACAGATTGAGGTGGGCACTGGGGGTAGAGCAGGTCACAGACAGCCTGAGGGAGGGATGTCCTGCCCGGCCCTGTAATGCTGTTGCTGCCCACCTTTCCTTCTGCACCACAAAGTGGCAGGTTCCAGAAGCCATGTGGGAATTAAGGCAGGACAAGCTGACTGCAGGTCTTGGGAGAAAAATGTCTGGATAGCACTGCTGCAGGTAAGCCAAGTGCATTAGTCAGGGTTCTCTAGAGAAATAGAACCAACAGGATGGAGGGAGGGAAAGGGAGACGGAGAGGGCGAGACTGATTTAGGGAATCGGCTCACAAAATTGTGGAGGCTTGGCCAGCCCCAAATCTGCAGGGTGGGCCTGCAGGTTGGAGACTCAGGGAAGAGTCACAGTTTGAGTCCAAAGGTGGTCTGCTGGTAGAATTCCTTCTTGCTCAGGGCAGGTCAGTCTTTGTTCTGTAAAGACCGTCTACTGATTAGACGAGGCCCACCCACATTATGGAGGGTCATCTGCTTTGCTGAAAGTCTACTGAATTATATGTTAATCTGATAAAAAAATATTCACAGAACATCCAGAATAACATTTGACCCAATATCTGGGCATGGTGTCCCACTCAAATCAACACATAAATTAACTGTCACAGCTGGGCATCAGGGAATCATTTAGAAGATGTGCTGAGTGGCTGTCATTGATGTGGGGGCCTTCAGTTAGACAGCAGCAAGACACTGGAGCCATCCCCAGGAGCATGCACTCCCCCTGAATCCCAAAAGGGCTTCCCTTCACCCTTGCCTTCTGCTCTCCACGACATGGCTCATGGTTTAAGAGGAACTTTCACAATATGTTTCTCAGGATAATATAAGGAGAGCGAGGAGAAGGTTTGCTTTTTCTTGCTCTTGCCATTTCTCACCATGTGATAAGTAGGTTACGATGGGACTCTGTAGAGTTCCCCCCCTGAGAAGGCCCTCACCAAATGCACCCCCTGGACCACGGACTTCCCAGCCTCCAAAGCTGTAAATTTCATTTCTTTATAAATTACCTCATTTCAGGTATTCTGTTATAAGCAGCAGAAAATGGACTAATACACCACCTAAGTCTGGCTTTGGGTCAAATAGTAAAAGAGGAAATTTGCTTTTGCTCTCCTACTATATTTATACAATAGCACGTTGTCGTACTGTACTGTATTCCTTTGTTAACTTGTCTCTGCTAGATTGTGGGTCCTCAAAGAGAGGGATTGTGTTAAGTGCTACTTTCTCATCACCTGCACATCACAGGTGGTCACTGAATAGTTGGTGAAGAAATGAATGAAGGAATAATGTCATTTTTGCTGTTGTTTATAATTGAGGGTGCATGGGATGGGGTTTGGGGAACTCGGACCCTGGGAAGCCTCATAAGAACCTCAGACTCAGATGTCTACCTTTTACCCCTCCCTCCAGCTGCTCTCCACTTTTGCCTCCTCCCCACCTCAACACACACTTCATCATCAAGCCAGAAATCCCGTTATCACCTTTGGCTCCCCTGCCACCCCCTCATTTCCCACACTCAGCCATCAAGTCCTAGGACTCACCCCTTCGGTAGTCCTCGGTCCCCACGCCAGCTCCTGCCTGAGCTCCCAACACTCATCGCCTGGATCCTGCAACTGCTTCCTGAGAGGTCTGACTCCCTCCCAGCCAGTTCCATCTGTACCAGGGAACTTTTAAAAATTCACATCTCATCATGCACTTCCCTGCCTCTAACCTTCCAGTGGTTCTCCAGGCTGTCAGGATAAAGTGCAGGGTGTGACCTGGCCCAGAAAATTCTTTGTGGTCGGCCCCTGTGAGCTCCTCTTGCTTAATCTTGTCACTGCCTAGCATTGGCCTTTTGCTGCAGTCGTACAAGCAACTGTATCCCCGTGAAACTGCAGACCTCTCCCCTTCCTCCTCACTTAACTGATTTCTACTTTCCTGGTCATTTCTTGTTTTATTTTCAGCATCTCTTCCCAATCACTCCCTAGGGGACATTTTGTCTTCATCATTGCGTGCAAGGACTGTGGGTGTGCCAGTTACAGGCTCTGCCCTCCCCTTAGCCTGGGCCCCTGGATCCTCATCCCAGGTTTGGAAATGTGACTGAAGTGACACAAGGAAGGACAAGAAATGCTAGGCATTCATTCATCCAGCTCTGGAGCTCTGGCTGGTTGGTCAGCCTGTCCTTGCTGGCTGGATCCCTTGATTTGCTCTGTCTTCATGAAGTTTTCTAATATGGTCCCATTTTGCTGGAGTTGGCCAGAGTAAGATTCTGCACTTGCAACCAAAAAACCCAAATCAAAACACCTCTAACTCTCCACAGTGCAGCTTCTGGAAGATTCCAAACCTTTCAGCCTAACTAAGAACCCTCTCTCCTCTGCTCCCAAAGACCCCACAAGTGCTTCTACCAAAGCACTGACTGCATGGTTCTGATTTGACCACTGGTCTCTTCAGGCTCGAATGCCTTTATAGCTCTGATGCCTGGCACTGTCCCTGCTTCAGGATCAGCACGTGATTAATGCTTGTTGCATTCCTCATTAAAAATAAACAAAGGAGAGAATAAGGAAAGGGCAGTTTCACAGAAATCAAGAAAACAGATATTTATAGGGATCAAATAAAATTTTTTCAACATTTTTAATGAAAATTAAAAAAAAATATATAAATCCTCTGCTTTAAGCAACATAAACTGAACACATCCAGCCCTTTATTGATGACTCGGTGAATACCCTCGGTTGCTCTGAGCTGCCCTCAGGAGCTTCTCAGCGCCTTATCTTATGCACCAAATGGCCCAAGGGTTGCTTTGTATTTATTTTATTTTATTTTATTTTACTTTATTATGTCATATACAATGTGGTTGATTATTGTGCCCATTACCAAAACCTCCCTCCCTCCTTCCTCTCCCTCCTCCCTCCCAACAATGTCCTTTCTGTTCGCTTGTAGTATCAACTTCAAGGAATAGCAATTGTTGTGTCTTCCCCCCACCCGTTTTTGTGTGTGTGTGTGTGTGTGTGTGTGTGTG
>NW_007727458.1:151571-152507 GCF_000696425.1 Galeopterus variegatus | reverse complement strand
CCCCTTTAATTACCCTCAACAGTGGTTTGTAGTTCTCATTATGGAGAATTTTCACATCCTTGGTTAACTCAATTCCTAAGTATTTTATTTTTTTGGTGGCTATTATAAATGGGCAAGCTTTCTTGATTTCCCTTTCTGCATTTTCACGATTGGAGAATAGAAATGCTACTGATTTTTGTGCGTTGATTTTCTATCCTACTACTTTACTGAAATCATTTAACAACTCCAAGAGTTTTTTTGTAGAGGCTTTAGGCTGTTCGATATATAGGATCATGTCATCTGCAAAGAGGGACAGTTTGACTTCATCTTTTCCAATCTGGATGCCCTTTATTTCCTTCTCTTCTCTGATTGCTCTGGCTAGTACTTCCAACAGTATGTCAAAAAGGAGTTGTGAGAGTGGGCATCCTTGTCTAGTTCCCATTCTTAAAGGAAAGGCTTTCAGCTTTTCCCCATTCAGGATGATATTGACAGTGGGTTTCTCATATATGGCTTTAATTATGTTGAGAGCCTTTCCATCTATACCTAACTTATAGAGGGTCTTTGTCATGAATGAATGTTGAATTTTAACAAATGCTTTTTCAGCATCTGTAGAGATGACCATATGGTCCTTGTGTTTGATTTTATTAATATGGTGTCTCACATTTATTGATTTGTGTATGTTGAACCAACGTTGCATCCCTGGGATCCCACTTGATCGTGGTGAATAGTTTTATGTATGTGTTGCTGTATTCTGTTAGCTATTATTTTATTGAGGATTTTTGCATCTATATTCATCAAGGATATTGGCCTGTAGTTTTCTTTTTTAGTTGTATCTTTACCTGGTTTTGGTATCAGGATGATGTTTGCTTCATAGAATGAGTTTGGGAGATTTGCCTCTGTTTCAATCTTTTGGAATAGTTTGTAAGGAATTGGTGTAAATTCCTCTTTAAAAGTTTG
>NW_007727458.1:145512-150318 GCF_000696425.1 Galeopterus variegatus | reverse complement strand
CCAGTCTGTGTCTTTTGATTGGGGAATTTAAGCCTTTTACATTACGACTTGTTATTGAAAGGTGTTGATTTAATCCTAGCATTTTATTGATTATTGTTTGGATGTTTTAAGTGTCTTTTGTTCCTTTCTTTCTGATTCACTGTTTGTTTTCTGTANCCAGTCTGTGTCTTTTGATTGGGGAATTTAAGCCTTTTACATTACGACTTGTTATTGAAAGTTGTTGATTTAATCCTAGCATTTTATTGATTATTGTTTGGATGTTTTAAGTGTCTTTCGTTCCTTTCTTTCTGATTCACTGTTTGTTTTCTGTATTTCTTGGTTCCTTGGGTGGTAGATTGCCTTTTTGTTTGCTTGTTTTCTCTTCATGAATGCCATTTTTACTATACTAGTAGGTTTTGGTTTTTCTTGGGTTTTTATGGCAGTGGTAGTTATTTTTCAGGAACCAAACCCAGTACTTCCTTGAGAATTTCTTGTAAGGGTGGTTGTGTGGTGGTGAACTCCTGCACTTTTTGTTTGTCTGAGAAATATACTATTTGTCCTTCATTTTGGAAGGATAGCCTTGTGGGGTAGAATATTCTTGGCTGGCAATCTCTGTCTTTTAGTGTTTTGAACATATCATCCCATTCCTTTCTGGCTTTTAGGGTTTGTGATGAAAAGTCTGATGTTAGTCTGATTGGGGCTCCCTTATAGGTGATTTGGGGCTTCTCTCTTGTAGCTTTTAAGATTCTCTCTTTGTCTGTGTGTTTTGCCAATTTCACTATAACATGTCTTGGAGAAGAGCTTTTTGGGTTGAATACGTTTGGGGATCTTTGAGCTTCCTGGATCTGAAGATCTGTGTCTTTTCCAATAACTGGGAAGTTTTGTACCACTATTTTGTTGAATATGTTTTCAATGCAATCTCCTTTTTCCTCCCCTTCTTCAATACCAATGACTCGGATATTTGAGTGCTTAAGTTTGTCTGATATCTCTCTCAGATTTTCTTCAATGCCTTTGATTCTTTTTTCTTTTTCTTTTTCTTTTTTTTTTTTTTTTTGTCTGCATGTGTTGTTTCAAACAGCCCAACTTCAAGTTCAGAGATTCTCTTCAACTTCCGCAAGCCTGCTGGTTAAACTCTCCATTGTGTTTTTTATTTTCCTGAATGCATTCTTCAGTTCAGCAAGCTCTGCTACATTTTTTTTCAGGGCATTGATTTCCTTGTACATTTCTTCTTTCAGGGACTGTATACTTTTCCTCATTTCATCATGTTGTCTACCTGAGTTTTCTTGTATCTCATTCAGTTTCCTTAGAATTATCACTCAAATTTCCTTGTCAGACATTTCAAGGGCTTCTTGTTCTATAGGATCTAGAGCTTGATAGTTATTACCCTTTTGTGGTGTAGTTTCTTGATTTTTTGTATTTCTGGTATCTTTTCTTTGATGTTTATTCATTGTGACAGGGGGTTTCACAGTCCACAGGTTTAACACTATTGTCTGACTAAGATGTTGCTGGGTTGCCAATTTGGTATGGCTACCTCAGCGACTGCTCAGTTGGCCACTAGTGCCTTGCGTGTTTGGTTGCCTTGGGTCTTGGGCCTCTCTGGGGATCCACCTTTCTGGTCAGCTTAGAGTCAGCCGGGATGCTGGGTCATGGGGCAGTACCGACGGGTGTGTGGTCTCTGCCGAGCTTCCACCTCCCCTGCTGGATCTGGGGATCCACCTTTCTGGTCAGCTTAGAGTCAGCCGGGATGCTGGGTCATGGGGCAGTACTGACGGGTGTGTGGTCTCTGCCGAGCTTCCACCTCCCCTGCTGGATGTCTCCCTGTTCCACGTGCACTGGGCCAGGCTGCTGAGATGTGTGGAGACACCGCAGAGCATGTGGTCTCTGCAGAGCTTCCCTTTCCCCTGCTGGACATCTCCCTGCTCCGTGCACACTGGGCCAGTCTTGGGATGGAGCCGGGTGGCAGTGGTGAGGCCTACCTGCTGCTGTGTCGTGTGGTGGCGGCACCCCACAGGGTGTATGGTCTCTGTGGAGCTTCTGCCTCCCCTGTTGGATGTCTCTCTGCTCTGCCCGCACTGGGCCAGGCTGCTGGATTGCGCGGCGGTGGTGTGGTCTCTGCAGAGCTTCTGCCTTACCTGCTGGAAGTCTCCCTGCTCCACCCGCACTGGGCCAGGCTGCTGGATTGCACAGCAGCGGTGTAGTCCCTGCAGAGCTCCCGCCTCCCCTGTCAGACGTCACCCTGCTCTGTGTGCAGTGTGTCAGGCTGGGAATGGAACCAGGTGGCGGTGGTGAAGCCTACCTGCTAGATCGCATGGTGGCGGCCCCACAGGGTGTGTGGTTTCTGCAGAGCCTCCGCATCCCCTGCTGGACATCTTCCTGCTCTGTGCACAATGGGTCAGGCTAAGAATGGAGCCCAGTGGTGGCAGTGAAGCCTGTCTGCTGGATCGTATGACGGCGCCCCTGCAGGGCATGTGGTCTCTGCGGAGCTTCTGCCTCCCCCACTGGATGTCTCCCCATTCTGTATGCACTTGATGTTATGTTTTTATAGTTGTAAATTGGTTAATTTATGGGAGAGAGTGACGCTGGGGACTGTCTATTCTGCCATCTTGACCGGAAGTCAGATTTGGAAGCTGGGCAGTAGAAGGTCATGGGAGCTTGTCTGGTGAGGACCTTCTTGCTGCTGAGGGCTCTCTCCTGCTGGTTCTGTTACTCTAGTTGAACCATGACCCATACACTGTTCTATTAGAAATAGGGGGCAAGTAGAAACTCTGGTCCAATCTGTAGTCCCCAGGTTATTTAGTTCTGGAGGCTGGGAAGTCTAATATCAAGTTTCTGGCATCTGGTCAGCTTCTAGTGAGGGCTTCTTGCTGCTTCAACATGGTGGAGGGCACCACATGGCAAGAGGGTAAGAGTGTGCTGTCTGTTGCTTTGTATTTGGTGGGTCTTTAGCCTCTTTCCTGTGACCATTGTATTAGCTCCTATTTTTTAATGTTTCCTTGATGTATTATTTAAGAAATAGTTACTGAAAGCATGCCTCATGGCAGGCACTGCACGAGGTATTAGAAATGCACAAATGCATTCTCAAGGAGGGCACTGCTGGGGAGGGAGGGTGGCAGAGTCAGACAATTGAGCAGAAATATGGTATAGTCGCCCCTCAGTATCCACAGGGGATTGGTTCCAGGATCCCTGTGGATACCAAAATCTACGGATGTTCATGTCCCTTATATAAAATTGCATAGTATTTGCATATAACCTAGGCACATTCTCTCCCTTACTTTAAATCATCTCTAGATTACTTATAATACCTAATACAAGGTGTAAATGCTATGTAAGTAGTTGTTCTACTATATTGTTTGTGTTTTTTTTAAATTGTTTTTTTCCCCAAAATATTTTGGATTTGGGGTTGGTTGAATCTGTGGATGCAGAAACTGTGGATACAGAGGGCCAACTGTATAAAAATAGATGCATGAGGGATCTTTAAAAAAGTTTGTGGGAAGATTTGTATCGTCTTTTAATTCCATTTTCCCACAAACCTTTCAAAGTACCCTCGTCTGTGCTGGGTGCTCAGGAGCACATAGGTAGGGTCCCTAATCCAGACTGAGGTTAGAGAAAGTTTTCTGGATGCATCACCTGGAACGAGCCTTGAGGGAAAATGGGCATCATCCAGGTGGAGAGGAAGGATTTTCCGAACCTGCACCTGTGCTACGGGACATCTCGCTCCTTTCCTTCTCCTAGTGATGGCTGCTCCTCTGCTCCATCATGGACTGCTCTCCTCGCACCCCACCCCCACCCCCCAGTTAATTGGTGTTATGGGTGGGCTAAGTGCCACAGTGATTGTTCAGGTGGCAGTGGCATGCTGCCACACTGAGCCTGTTCAGTTCTTCCCCAGGATATTCTGAATTGTTAGTGAAACAGAGGCTCTTTCTGGAGGTAAGAGCAGGAAGAGATGAGACTCAAGAGTTGGCCTCCATGCTTCTCACCTTGTAGAGGAAGCTGTCCCACAGAAAGGGAGAGTGGAAGCTTCTGAAGGTGGGCACAGATAGAGTTGAAGAGTCCTGAGGCACAAAGACTCTGACTTAGGTTGTCCTTGAGACCCAAATATGGCTTGCTGGTCAACCCTTCCTTGGCTCACATGATTCACTGTAGTACCTTCCACTGAGTTCTTAATTATTTAATAAATAATTTATAATAGATAATTAAATTCTTAAGAAATAATTTAAGGCTGTTCTCTGTGGGGTGTCACTCTCCATAACCAGAAAATGTTCTGACAGATGCAGTGTCCTCATTGCTGGGGCATTCACTTGTCATGACTCAGTCAGTGCTGGAGGACAAGCATTCTTGCTTAGAAAACTGGTCTGTATTGCAGAGGAATGTTTTTAAGGGCATAATGGGTGTGGTCATCCAACATTCTTGATGTTTCTACACAGATGGAGCTACAAATCTGAAATATTAGGGCATGTGGAGAATATTAAGGATGTTGGAGGCAGTAGTCATACAGGCTACATTACTTAAAGACCATCAGAGAAGGGGCTGTCAGACACTGCATTCAGATACCTGTGCCTTGCAGACCATGCACTGGTCACCCAGTAGGAACCTTCTCTTTAGTCTTGTCTCCTCTGATTGTCACCTCTTGCAGAGTGACAGAGATGCAAAAGATTACTCAGAGCCCATGTACTCAGAGCAGTGAGAAGCCCGAGGGGACTGCACCAGGGAAAACTCCTTCAAGACAGGAGAGCCCAGGCACAGCCCTAAGTCAGGTTTTGCTTCAATTTTTATTGTAAAGACAAGAAAGTTACAGAAGAAACACAGGTGGTTAATCAATCATAGTGA
>NW_007727458.1:140555-145065 GCF_000696425.1 Galeopterus variegatus | reverse complement strand
TAAAGACAAGAAAGTTACAGAAGAAACACAGGTGGTTAATCAATCATAGTGAAAACATAAATAAACTGGCTATGTGACAATCTTCATTAAAACAGATGTAGTTTAAAATAGTTCATGCAATTTACCATCAGAAGGAGTCATAAAACTAAGCTATGTGACGTACAAAAAGAAACAATGAAATAATCACCAAAGAACTTAACTCCCCAAGAAACTCAAAGAAATAGCTTAGGGCAAGATGTGGAACGTCCCTCAAGCACTAAGGAGCAGAATATGCTTGAAGATTTTAGCTCACATACTTTCCCAGCATTTAGGTTTAGCTGCACCAAGGGCAACTGCCCCCAGAGCAATCACTTTCTGTCCTGCAATTCTCTTATCTACATGAAAGGCTTTAGTGCTGTGAAAGTTTTCTGGTCTTTCTTAATCTTAGCAGTTCTACAAGTTTTCTGAAAGGGTTGGGCTTTGGCCCACTAAGCTAGAGGCTCTGGCCTCCTAAGCTACAGGACTTTGGTCCTTCTAAGCTACAGTCTTTAGCTTAAACTAAGGACTTTGGTCCTCTACACTACAGGACTTTGGTCCTTCTATGTAATAGGCTTTGGCTCTATGAAATACTGGTTTTATTTCTATCTCATTCATGTCAATATCCTCCACATCTGATCTCACAGTGCCCTTGGCCTTGGCTTATCACATCAGCCTCACCTAGATTAGAGCTGTCTGCTGTTAACTCAGTCCTTTAACTCATCCCACTTCTCCATAGCATAGCCTTCATTGGCCTGCTTACATACGCTCTTCCTGGTGTATAACCACTCTCTGGAGTCTGTTTTGCCTTATTGTGTCTAAGCTAAAGACTTGAGGGGACCCTTGAGCCACAAGGGGGCTCAAGCTAAGGGGCTACTCAAAGCCCAGCCAGACAGTCATTGGCTGAAAGAACTATAATAATTTAAAGAAATTCTTCTTTACTTTTAGGAACAGCCGAGGCCCAGCGGGACTGGGGATGATGATAAAACCCCTGAAAAGTGGAAAGCAAACATAACTAAAAAGAAAGTTTAGTTTCTGAGGGTGGGGAGTATGATGAGAGGGACTTGGTGGCTGCTGGGATTGTGTTCCTGAGCACCCAGCATACAAGGGAACTTCAAATCCAGTGGGGTCGTTGTCCACATCCTTGATTGTTCCAAGACCGGTGTGGTCTGGGGAAAATCAGTCTTACGTCAGTCCTTGTTTTGATATTTTTTCCCAGATGTCTCTGAAAAAGTGTGCATGCCCATGGCTGGAGCTCAGCCCTGAGTCCCAGCTGTTGATAAAGTTCAGCAAAGGCATTGACCTCTGTCCTTGTGGAGGGAACAACGTTCAGTCTAATTTTCAATACCAATATCAGTTCTATTTGTCCTTAGACTTTGTTCTTTCTCTTCAAACCTCTCAGGTACACTAGAAAGGTCAGGAAAATAGCAGGTCTTTGAGGCACTTTCATTTTAAAGTGCCAAACTGAACAGGTTTTCAATGGTCAAGTGCACCTCAATGGAAGCATACACTACTATGGGTGCTCTTGCTCCTGTTTGGGCTCTTGCAGGAAAACAAAAAGGTTTCCTACTGCTTGGAAAACACCTCGATGGATAAAGTGAGGGGTAACAGAGATGCTGGAGCAGCAACAAGCTCCCCATTTTCCTGGCACTGTTAATTTGTGGGCACTCTCATCTGATTCCAGTATATTGCCGAGTTTATTTTTTTCCTGGTGTAAGAAATTTGGAGGAGAGAGGAGAGAAAAGACTTCATGATGATACAGCTTTTAAATATAGAGACAGCTCTCCGTTTCTGAGGTGAAAGGAGCCCAGGAAAACCAGGAAAGCAGGGTGGTCTCCTCTTGGGTGACAGCCTTCAACGGCACTGAGCAGTGGCCTGGCTGGAGGCAGGAGGGGACACGAAGGAAATAAAACAGCCTGGGTGACTCTCAGTGGAATTGACCCCGAATTAATGAAATGACGGTGCTAGGATAGGTTGTGAAAAGCCTGGGGAAATGCCGAATAATGTATGACCCGCCGGGAAGCAAGTCAGTAAAACAGATTCTAAAAGTCCTTGCCGAAGCCTTAAAGGAGGTGGTCCAGACAGGGGGGGCACATCCTTGCCAAGGGTCTGCAGCCTGAATCGGAATGAGATGGGATTGGTCCTGGCATAGCGCAGGCTGCAGGAAGCCAGCTAGCTTTATGCTGGTCAAATGTAGATATGATGGCTCCGAGTGACAAAATCCCTTCTAACTTATGGGGGAAAGGGGCAGCGTTCCAAGAAGGCCATGAGAAAATCTGCAGAATATATTTCCAGAGCAGATAAGGGCATATTTCAAAATTATCACTTAAATTATACACAGACTTATCTTCTGTGCTCTTGGGACTCTGCAATGGAGTGGAATGTAGAGGGTGGTAGCAATACAGGGATGAGATTTCCAACCGACCTAAAAGGCCAGGGCGGCTGGGGAGCTGCCCTTATTTCGGACAAGGAGCCTGCACTTGCTCTGGGCTTTAACTGTCGAGAACAGCAGGCTACCGCGTGGGTCTCCTCGGGCTAGAGTGCAATGGGGGCTTTGTGCCCACTCGTCCTCGGCTACCAGCTGCCTGGACCTCCAACACAGGGCCCTGTCNACAGAATCAAAAGAAAAAATAGGTAAATCTACAATCAAATCAGGAGATTTTAAAATACCTCTCTTTTAATTTACCAAATAGATTTTTAAAAATTCATAGGAAAACAAGTGATTTGAATGGCAGAATTATTAAATATGATCTACAGCACATAAGCAAAAATGTGTAAAGAAGCATCAGAACATATTTAAGCTTCTCAAGACTACTAGTAGAAGTTAGTGAAACAGCACACCAACCCAATGAGTTCAAAACCACTAAGGACCCAGATTTTCAGGAATGAATTGTGAGTTACCCAAACAAATAATTAACCCCAACCAACTGAAATGCTGGCTCAGGACAAAAGAAACATGGAACAGGTAGTAAAATAAAATTTTAGAAATCATCTACCGTCTTATGGCCAATTGCAGAAAAGAGCACTGAACATCTAAATGTACTTTTCCCCTTGCTTTATTTAATATATTCTATATAATAACCAAACTTTTCTCTCATCATCTACCCATCATTTTATATGAGGTATGTTGGGGTAATTAACTTTACATTTATAAGTTATAGAATTCCAGGTGGTGTTGCTCTGGTGGCAGCAGGCACAGCGCAGCCATGAACTTTAACACTGCTCCTCAGTGATCTCAGCACCAGCAGTGGTAAGATGTCCAGTAGTGCACTAGCAGGTTTAAAACCTGCTAGTAGAAAACTCTTTCCTTATTTCTCCGCTTGCTATTCTGGTATTTTTGCAATAAATTCCCTGAATTAAATGACTTTTCTTTGAAATACCTAGCATGGTTTCTTCTTTCATGACCAGACTATAACTGTTTCCATACCTAGTAATTAAAAAAAAAAAGAAAGAATGCATATTCCTACTTCATATTATACATATATACAAAAAAAAATTATTGTGGATTAAAGAACTAAATGTTAAAGCAAACCTTTTAATCTTGTAGAAAGAAAATGTAGGACAATACTTTCTCGCTTTCAGGTAGAAAAGGATTTCTTAAACAAAACAAAACAAATCAAAAGGAAAACATTGATAGATTTGACTACAATAAAATTCAAAATTCTATTCATTAATACACTATATACAATTGAAAAGACAAAGGGCCGGCCCATGGCTCACTCAGGAGAGTGCAGCACTGGGAGCGCAGCGGCGCTCCAGCCGTGGGTTCAGATCCGTGGGTGGCCGGTGCGCTCACTGGCTGAGCGCGGTACGGGTGACACCAAGCCAAGGGTTACATTCCCCTTACCGGTCACAAAAAAAAGACACAACAGACTGGAAGCAGACATTTCCAATTTATATAACAACAAAAGAAAAGTATATAGACAATATGAAGGATTATGAATCAAGGAGAAAAAGAAAAAAAACAAAAAAATTGTAAAAGATCAGAACAGGTAATATAAGAGGAAATCAAAAAATCAAGAACATGTGGAACATTGTCAACTTTATTAATAATCAGAGAAATGTAAATTAAAATCACAATGTGATATTTCTATCCAGTCATATAGCAAAAGTTAAAAGTCTGATAATGCCAAATTATGGCAGAATTTTGTTCTTTTTTTTATGGTGGAGTAATATTCTATTGTGTAGATATACCACGTTTTCCTTATTCAGTCATCTGTTGATGGACACGTAGGTTGGTTCCAACTCTTGGCTATTGTTAGTAGAGCTGCAATAAACATGGAAATGCAGGTATCCCTTTAACATGATGATTTCCATTACTTTGGGTATATACCCAGCAGTGAGATTGCTGGATCATATGGCAGTTCTAGCTGAAGTTGTTTGAGAAACCTCCATACTGTTTTCCATAATGGCTGTACCAAGAGGTAGAAACCATTATTTCCTAAATAAAGATAAAGAAAATCTAATGGGATTTCTCCTGGGGGGGGGGGGGGGG
>NW_007727458.1:128361-139555 GCF_000696425.1 Galeopterus variegatus | reverse complement strand
GGGGGGGGGGGGGGGGGGAGTGGAAAGCCTAGTGGGATTAGTGGGATTTTATCATTAGAAGATATTGAAAAAAAATTATTTACTCTAGAGAGTTTCCTATATGCTGCAGGAGTATAAGGTATGTTCCCCCTGTCACAAAGTGAGCAATAGCTCCTGAAACCAGCACAATCTCATTGATTAAATTTTCACTTTTAGGTATAGGGCTGAAAACAAGAGAAACACCTAAATATGACTTAGAAATTATATTTGTTTGATAATTGCATGAATTGAAACCATTGATCGGTTGTAGTGTCTTCAATTTTTTTTTCTAATTGAGATTAGAAAAAACAGAGAAGAGTCTAGCCTAGATGGAACCAGGCACAGAACTTAATTGTAAGAGTGGCAAAAATTCAAAGAACGCTGAAATCATAGCTTAGGTGAGTCTGTACCTGATTGTCCACACTTTGGCAACAAGAAATGTGAGTCTCTTTAATTGTGGTCAAAGAAGCATGGTTTACTTTAGATCGGTGATTGAGTCTGTCTGTCATTCTCTTTTTAAGGCATTAATTGCACTTAGTGACAGCTACCAAACTCCACAATCCATACAGCTTTTATTTACTCTGAAATTCTTAAACATCAGTAACATTAACCGCTAAGTTCACCTGCATCCCGTTCAAGATCACTAGAGGTGAAATTCTCAGCATTTGTTTTACCGCAGTGTGTCAGGAATGATCAATACTTTACCAGCCACTAGTAATGGAGTCTCTATTGCTACCTGGCTGGTGAATGATCTAACTCCAGAATCTCATTTGCAAAAACTACTTTCTAGGATCATCCCTGATACCAACTATCTTAGGTTGGGTTTCCTAAAAGCAGAACCAGAGGCAGGGATTCTTCTGCAAGTGATTTAATAAAGTTCTCTCAGTAAAAATCTTAAGTTAGTAGGAAAGTGGGATAGGGTAGGGGATGAAACAGCTCCCCTGCACAGATGAGCTCTAAGGCATGAATGGCACACTGAATCAGCCCTCCATGAGGCAAGAGGGTGACCTTTTGTATCCCCATGTCATCCAACTCCCAGAAGAGAGCACATTTCAGACATTTCTGGGTGAGGGGGCTCCTGCTGGTCAGCGGCGATCCTCACGAATGGTGCAGCTGCTTGTGAGTTGTTAGTAGCCAACACTTGTACTAGGGGCACCAACAACTCTACTACAGGGGAAATGAGAAACTCTTTGCCAAAGAGTTGGAAAAGATTTTGTCGTGAGGATGACAATTGTCTTGTAAGGAAGAGAAGAGAGGTAATAAGTCTGAGAATGGGGTAGCCAAGGTATTCAGGCAACAAGTCCACTGAGTTCAAATTTGGAGGGGATTTGTATTCGCAATCAAATACACCTAATTTTAGAATTCTTTTGAATTCAGCGTAGTCTCATCTACCAGGTGTTAATTTTTATTTAGTTTCTTTTCTTTTCTTTTTTTTTTTTTGGGGGGGAGGGTGATTATTTTCTTTAAGCTAATAGCCTGCCAATTCTTCCTGGCAGCAGTATCACTGAATATAGCTAGTTAATGAGGTATTCTGGGATTAGTTTACAACATTTGCATCAATTAAGGTATTAAAACGTCTCACTGGAGTAATAATAGACACCTTATAGAAAGGCTGTATATTTTGGCAGATCAAAAAAATTTAAAAAATTACAACTGTGTAAACAAGGTAGTCTTGCTATGTGCTCCAAAATTTCTGAAACAATATGGCATATAAAGGTTTAAGTTTAAAGTAAAATAGTTAGAAAAATGGCCAAAGTGATTTAGAAAAGAGAAGTTTGGATAATTTTGGATTAACTCCATTAATTATTTGTAGGATATAAGATATGAGAAAACACAAAATTGACATTTGATTTATAGCATTCTATTTTGGCATCTCTATATTTAAGACTCATAATTTGAGAAAAATATTCTCTGTTCATATTAATGTTCAGATAATCACCATCACTCAGTTGAGTCACACCCAGCTAAAAAGTGGCTCAAGGAAGGAAAATCTCAAGGCAAAGTATTTGGGGGTGAGTGTGCATATTTATATGCACATCTGTCTGCACGAGTATATGTGTGTGTGTGTGTGTGTGTGTGAGAGAGAGAGAGAGAGAATTTTTGAAGACACTATTTGAGTGTCTTCATTTCAAAACCAAATATAAATTATTTAGATTTTAAATTGTGTGTGCCTGCGTATCTCTTGTGTAGTGTGTAGGTAATCAAGAATTGACACCACAATAGGGCCAGCATTTTAAATTAGAAGAGGAGAAAAGACTTTCTTTAGAATCTACCAACCAGGATCCAGTGTTGTACAGCCAGGAGCTATGGGTTATTAAATGAAATCAAAAGCACATCAGACCTAGCAGCATCTTAAAAACCATTAGCGTTTCATTTGAAGGGAGTGTCTTGTTTCTGAAATATTCATAGCTGGAATCCACGACCACTGCTGAGATTTACATCTCCTCTCTCCCTATTATGCTTGCTGAATCTCTTTACTTGCTATTGTAGGAAAAATATTCAAGGATTTGTAGGCAGCAAAGAGAAGGCAGCAAATTATGACTTCCATTATTGGCATCTGCTCTCGTCTGTATCCCCAGGAAATGCAAATAAACGACTTCCAATTTTCTACTACAACTGAGTTGCAAAGGGAACTGTTATATGCAGATGAGGCAACTTCTATTTGGACAGAGATAAAATGGAAGAAATTTCAGTCTACTACACTTGGCATACGATTTGCATAACTCTGAGAAAACTGTCACAAAGGGATAATAAAAAATCATAAGGCTCTTAAAGAACCACATACAATGGCTGTAGCTAGACTGCTTATAACAGAAAAAGATACAGCTTAAAGTTGTATGGGCTGATGGAAGATCCAAAAACAAAAGAGTAACTAAATATAGATGTTTCTACATTCATGGGTAAAAAGATTCCTCTTCTCATGTTTGGCAAAAGAATTACATTAGCTTTGAAAATAACTTTTATCTGAATATGCAATAAAGACAGACCCCACAACATCAATTTTTAAAAATTCTTTTGACATAGTTAGTGCCTCTCCTTGGAGAAATGACTAAAACAATATTTCCCATAACATCACAGGCACTTTGAGATCTAAAGGACCTCTTGTATCTGCTGATGTCCTGTGTCTTCAGTGTTTAAAATATATTTTTGAAGATATAATGTTTAGTGATAGGAACTGAAGGAATCACAATGGTGTAGCAGTGAGACTTAAGAAACGTGTGTCCTAGTCTAGCCCCTGTCTCTCTGTGAGACCTTGGCCAGCTTTTCCTATTACCTCTCTGGGCCTTGGCTCTCATGTCTGAAAAAGGGAGATAATAATACCTATCTTATTTGGTTTGGGAATAATTTAAATGAAGCATCATGCTAGTGTCCATTATAACATCTGGCATAGATTTGTCACTCAAGACATGGGTCCTTTTTTCACCCTGCCTCCAACAACTCTATGACAATATCTCAGCTTGAGGAATAGAAAGACTCAGCAGTTTAGTTTCTGACAATCTTAAACCCCAGGCACTTGGCTCGTGTCATTTGGCTGTTCACCATCTGCCTGTTCTTATCTTTAAGGCTCCATCAGCCTCAACATCACTTCCCAGCATTTATTAAAACTTTTGCTCTTGAATCTCAATTTCCCTCTTACCCAAGTCATGACATCATGCTGGGCAATGCCAATGTCCAGGTGAGCAACATGCCCAACTGTCTGAATCACCTCCGATTCATCTTGTTGGTGATGGGGGGGTGTCCCTCCAGAGTTGTGAGGATAGCCAAACACATAACACCCAAAACACGACAGATGAAATGGGTAGTGGTATGTCAGTCACATACACTCATAGCTCAAGGGAGGAGGATACCAAACACCATGCAAGGACACTTGGGGTTGCATTCAGGAACAGAGTGAACCACCAAGGGCACTGGAAGGCAGGCTTTGTAGTATCAAGAGGATGAGTAATGTCCTAGTTCCCAAGGGTGGACATGGTTGTCTTGTTTGAATAATTCTGCGGGCTGGCAGAGAACTGAAACCCATTACTCAGGGATAAGCAGAAACTGCACCTGGTCTCCATAAGGAGGGCTTTTTGGCTAGGGGATCTTATGTACAAGAGCAGAGTAGACAGGGGAGGTTGTGATTAGGCCATCTGAGGCTCTCATGGTTTTACAATGTCAAGGTAACACATAATATTGACCTTAATTTTAAGTCTTATATCACACCAACTCATGTCTCACCTCTCAATTCCTTTAACTCCTAAACTTTAAGGGCTTTCACCTCTGTCCTACCTTGGTGAGGCTTACACTTCCAGTCTAATACTCAGAATCTTTCTTACCATCTTTCCTGTCCTGTTTTATCATAATATCATACCTCCCGAAAAAAAATCAACTCTGGATCTATTGTATCTACTCCTGTGCTGAGAACCACTGGAGAAAAACCACATAGCTGATATTTGTGTTGGGATGATATCTTCACAGTCTTTAACGGCAAGCACATTATTAGTATTGCCTAGAATCTCACAACCTGTTCTCTAATTTGCAGACAGCTGCTCTGATATCACTGCTGTTCTTAAGGCCCACCTCAACCTTTTTCCCAGTCATCTTACCAAAGCACCTGAGATAAAATTTTTCCCTACACTACCATTCTACGTTCAGCCTCAGAGGAAAGTATGTC
Organism: Galeopterus variegatus; assembly: GCF_000696425.1. Taxonomy (NCBI): domain Eukaryota; kingdom Metazoa; phylum Chordata; class Mammalia; order Dermoptera; family Cynocephalidae; genus Galeopterus; species Galeopterus variegatus. The sequence continues at coordinate 134,883 of NW_007727458.1, read as the reverse complement.
TCTCGCTTTCTATGGTGAAATATATACCTCTACTAGGAATCCCTTCTCTTCCCTTTGACAACCTCTTTCCCTCAAATTTTTCTTCTCCTCAATATCCCCTTCTCAGTTTCTCTTTTTCCTTAGCTTATAAGCATGTTCATTTCTTCTATCTTAAAAATTCTACCTTTGACCATTTAAGTGCTATGATATCTCTTCTCTTTCCCTCATAATCAAGCTGGTTTAAAGACAAGATTAGAATTTAAATACCCTCCCTCCCTGTTCACCCCCAGTGTGTTGCAGTAACACATCTGCCAACACACACCAGTACGTTGGCTTTTAACAGACCTACTAAGTCTTTCGGTTCTTGTTCTCCTTGAGCCCTCTAGAGCATGGGACACTGTCAGCTCCACCCTCTCCACCAACTTCTGTAACTCCTCTTTTCTAACTCTCTGACCACTTCTTTTCAGTCACCTCTTTCTCTGCTCCTCACACCCCCTGCCCATCCTTCATGCTTGAGTTCCTCAAGGTTCCTCGGCTATTTTCCTTAAATCACCTTATCCATACCTAGAATTGCCAGCTCTCAAGGCAGTATCTTCTACCCAGAACCTTTCCTTGAACTCCAGATCTCTAATTCTGATTCTCTACTAGTTACTGCCATCTTCTTCTTTTGCACGCATACAAAACTCAGAACACATTAAACTCATCACCTTTCCCATACATTTTACTTTTTTTACTTTTTTACTTTTTACTTTTTTACTTTTACTTTTACTTCATTTTTCACGTTTACTTCATTCCTCGAATATGGTTCGAAAAATTTGTAGAAAATGGAATTAAAAGAGAATATGAATACTTTCTTGAGTTTTTTAAAGGCCCCTTGTATGTCTGTCCATCATCATTTCACACCCCCTATCTTGGTTGTTACATCCGGACCTCCTCCTACCTGTTTGTCCCCTGAATTTTACATATAATATATTTTCTATCAAGTCCCTTACCATAGTTTCCTAGCTTCCTCCTGTAAAGAATCTTTAGTTCTCCATAGAGTTTGGGATGTACATTATAGTAAATAGTTTCCAAACCTGATCTCACCAAGATAGCTTGAGGAAGATTATTTAAAAACATAGGTTATCTGTATACCTATCCCCCACTCCCCTTTTCCCCCCACCAGACATAACACACTGAATGAAGGCGGTGGGGGAGGGGGCAGAAATAATGTGTATTTTTAAAGTTTCCTAAGTAATTATCAATTAAACCATCCTCAGATAAACACTGGTATTGGGGAGGCGTTACAGTTTTGATGTTTTATAATACTACATTTCAGAAAGCAAGCTCAGGAAGTACTGTGCAGAATGGACTGGAGGCTGATTAAATGCTGCCAACATGTTGTCTTTGCATATGAAATTTTAAAAGGCAGTAGTTATAGCCACAACTGCATGTACAGATAGTGCTTCCTGTCAATAGTAATTCCATTTGTATTCCTACCTACCTATCATTGTCATCATCTCTTCTATCTATAAAATGATTATCAGCTGTGCTAACTCTGCCTAAAGTGACCAAGAAACTCAGAAGTATTAACTGACTTTCATATGATCACCTAGTAATTTCAAAACATAAGCAAAGATCAGATTTTTATGATTTTCTGTCTCCTTGTCTTGCACAGTTCTCCCTGAGCCAGTCTAGAGATAGGTTATAATCATACCTTCTTTAAATAAATCTTTCCAGTGACTTATGGAATTAACCAACACCTCATTTCCTCATTATGAAAGTGTTCAGGCAATCAGATCTACTCTCAAGCCCATGCCTTCCAAATCTGAAGAAGGTTCAAATCTGAGAAGTAAATACATTTTATCTAAGCAGAGTCTGTCAGAACATTTTTAATAAAGACCTGGCCCAATTTCAGAGCTTTCTTTTCATTAGGGAAGGTCTGAAAGCAAAGGCCTTGAAAGTGGTTAGAAAAACATAGTGTAATCACTATGGTACCATTATCCTGTCCCTGGGTAATCATTAGGCATCAGCTTGCCAAGGCGAAGGGCGGCAAATTACTCATTTATTGTTACCTGAGCTGTGCAGAAGATTGAAATCTGGACTACTAATGATTTTTTTTCACCTTGTTTAGGAGATTCTGCAGAAAAGTTCACATGTAGTACAGATGCTGGCTGGCTAGTGAAAGTGCTTTCAGATAAATAGGAAAAGGAAAAGAAGCATCTGCTTCTTTAAAAAGTAAAGCTGAAAAGCTCCCCATCATTTCATGAAAGCAGTTTTAGGGAAGAGATACTAAGTCACCAAGATCTGTAACCATAGAAGAAACTAGTTAGCTGGCTTTGACTAAATTTATCTACTCTAAAAGAGATCAGACACACAGTATATGTTGAGCTTAACACAAATCAAGCTTAAAGTAAATATTTACTGGCAGTTTGTAGGGGGAAAAATTCTTATTTAATGACATCATCTAATGAATTGGATTTTTTTCATCAGTTACTTTAGCAAGTTTTAAATTTAATAAAGACTCCAAGTCTAGGTGTGGTGAATGACAGCCAAACCATTCCTAACCTTGGTGCAGTTAGAGTGTTTACAAGATCTCGCATAGGCAGGCATGACTGGGACCATGAAAAGTCAGCCATCACTAAATTCACATCTGTACCTAAAATAGATACCTGAGGCGAACCTCTGAACAGTTCCTGATAATTAAGCCTGAAATGAAATTTTATACATCATGCAGGGGAATAAAATGATATCTCCAAAGCAGATCTGGAGTATCTGTATGATCGCTCTGTTCTAAATTGAGTGAAATTTCTAGAAATGATGTTGTCAGTCTAGATTAATAGAAAGACCTGAACATGGAGTGAAATGCAACTCTTGTATTGAAGCTGGTTCTGAGGTGGAAAGGTGCTGGGTATAAGTGATGTAGGCAAGGAGGAGAGTTCTAGACAGTTTTACGTAGTTTTGTGAAGGAGAAATATTGCATTCAAAAGTAATGATCGAATGCCTCTTGCTTCTATAGGAAATAGTACAGTGTCTGGAATGGGGACGTGAGAATCAAAAAGCATTGATTTCTATTGCTGGCTCAGCTGGTAACTGCTTCTGTATTCCGAGGCCATTTTTCTAGCCTACTTGTGACTAAATCTCGGCATCTACAAAATGAGGTTAGTAATCTTTTCTGTTTGAAACCCAACAAGTATTATTATTAGGACTTTTGTTCATGTTATTTATGTTTATGATGCCTTCAGGGATTTTCAGATAAAATGCATTCTGTAAGTCTAAAGTGTTATTAATATTATTTTCCATGTTATTCCAAAATGGTATTGTGGAAGCTGATAAATTAACATTTGCAACATTCTTTAGAAAAGATTAGAATAAACAGTGTATTATTTAGTGCACAAATTCACCCTCGAGGAACATGTAGAAAATCTACAAGTGACAGATTCCTGATCAACCTGATACTTATACCAGACTCTTAGTCACCTAAAACATTTGATGAAAGATTACGCATGTTCAGCTATTTTGCCATCTCAACTCAGAATCCCATTCTACCCATACCATTTAGAAAGGAGAAATAATGTATCATGAAGTTTCATCTGTTCAAAACTTGGGAGGATTTAGTTATTTGCAAATTGCAATCCCTTCTCTGTCTCACTGTTGATTTCTTCAAATGTTCCTGATGCATCATAATTCAATTTTCTAACGGACTGGATTTTAACACCATAGCATCCTTTGAGGTTTCAGATTTTTTCAGAGGCTTGCTTAATGTTTAATGCTTTCTAGATTCTGGACATATTTTTATGGTGCCTGGCTTTGAATGGCTATTGAAGTGTGCATTACAAGGATAGGGCATCTTCAATTTACAGTATTTTACCTACTTATATCATTTCCTGGGCTCTCTATTGTAGCATTATCATTAAGGTTGCTGGCCCTTTGCTGCCAACAACATGATTAAATTCTATTACAATTACTCTTGTTATAAAATCTTCTTATGCTTCTTGGCACTAAAGGTGCATGGAGCCATGCAGGTGGTAGTATAAAGACGAGCAATGTACTCTGAACTGAAATGTTAGTAGAGTTCTATCTTAGAATAGGAAAATAGATCCCCAAAGTAACATATTACTGTACTACTGTACTCTCTGGGGATGGATTTTCTTTTGAAGTTTATTTTATAATACTAAAGAGGGTTTTGCTCTTATTTTGTTTTTCTCTCCAGGGGAGTGGAGGAGAGGGATGTAATCTGGAGAAATTCTTGCCAAAGAAAGGCTCAGAAAAAGGCCCAAGGATGACTAGTAAAATGGTAGGCTGTTTTAAGACGATGAGGGGAAAATCTAGTCAATGAAATAATGTCTTATATTTCATACACAGTAATGGTGCTTCTTATACCTGGGGATGATGAAGTGTGAATTGGGATTATTCTTTCCTCTAGCGGTCAAGAAGGATTCAGCAGTCCTCACAACCAGAAGCAGGAACTTGTAACACAGGTGACAACAGGACAGAGGTGCTCACTTTATGCCAACAACATGTCTTCAAAACTATTTAACTTGGCCTAATTAGTATCTTGGTCTAAGCATACATTCTGGGCAAACAGTCAGGTTCCCCGTGAGGTGTGAGTCTGTGTGGAACTGTAGGAAGCAGTGCAGAATGCTGGTTAAAGCCACCAATGCTAGGGCCAAACTGCTTGTGTTTTCCGTCTGCCTTTGGCACTCAGTAGGGTGCTTTTCCATGAAATGCTCCTTCCTGTGTTTCAGTTTCCTCATCTGTTTTCTCATTCTCATAAGATTGAATTAGTTGGTATTTGTGAAACAGAAAGAGTGTGTGGCCCACAGAAAATGTTGTCTTACATTAATAGCAGTGGTGTGCTGTCTTATTAAAGTATGCCCTGGAGTGGTCATGCACATATATTTAAGTTTGATGGTGCTAATGATGTTTATGTTTTTCCTACTCTGCCTAATGCACATGCGAGTGTGAGGAAATTTAATCAAAGATATATGGAACATATAAAAACATAACCAATTCACTGTAATAAAAGGACATTTTGTATAGTAATAATAACTAATGATTACTGGACGTTGACTTATACTAGACTGAATCCTCACAGTAACTATGATTAGGCACTACTATTATCCTCAGTTTACCACTGAGGAAAATGAGGCACAGAGAGGTTAAAATTACACAGCTTGTATTTGCAGAGCTGGGATTAGTTTACCTGACTGCTATCTTTCTACTTTTCTACTTATTTATATCTATATCGTTGTATAGATATAGATGTAGCTATAAATATATCTTTATTTGTAACCTTACACACATTCATGGTTTAGTACATAGCTAACAATTCTTATTCTTGCCCATAAATTATATATTTTCTCAGAAGCAGAACTAGATAATAAATAAAAATTTATTTATAGACATATGGCTCTAGGTCTTCTATTAATATAACTACCTTTTTATGTTTGCATGTATACTCACTTGTATATAGGTGCATAGTAAGTGTCTGTTTTCTTGTGCTCACTGTGCCTGCCTTCTCTGTTCTCTTAAATGCCGGTGGTGGTGTACTGAGGTGAGGGTGGGGCAGGGTGTTGTCTGTGCCAGGTGTAGGAGGAGCACTGTCAACAGAGAATTTAAAAACAATAATAAAACCAACTAAAAGTTAGCTTCCTTTTTCTCACCACTCTGCAATTCTAAACTGCAGTGGTAATGATGTATTGCTGCTCACCAGGGTGGTCCTCCCACCCTCTCCCTCCGTCCTCCCCTTTGGTAGGTCACTGTGCATCTGCCTTAGAGAGAAGAAATCAAAGTGCAATACAAAGGAAGAGACATATTTTCAATGATAAGAATGCCTATTAATGATCTATTAGTTAGTTATCTGTTAGCATGTAAGTATATTTAATGTCTGCTGTTAGGATCCTTTCACTGCAGAGAGGGAAATGAAACATTTGTGTAAGCAAACACATAGACCCAGAAACAAGGCAAATAACTACCGAAAAACTGACTTCCCTCAATCCATCCCTTAGGATCCAGAAGGGCCCAGAGGCACATATCTGCTTCATTTTGCTCCTGTTGTTTGCCAGGGGGGTATGTAGTTCTTTGATGATGAGAGGAGAATAGAAGAAGTAGTTAAGGATAAACCCTTTCCCATTTAGCTGTTCCATTCTTTTCTTCTCCTCAAGGAGGCATATGATGTATGGAAAGGAATAAGAATTCAGAACAGTGTGACTAAATAACACCTGTTAAAGTTAGAAAAGCCCTGAATAGGTCAATTTTACTGACTTCACAGAGGGAAAAAAAGCACAAGAACCTTTTCATGAGGGGTAAAAGGAGTTGCAGCTCCCACCTGAGCTTACGGTGACTGTTCACTCACCTGCCTGCCACCATTACTGTCATCACACTTTCTTGATAAAGTCATCCCATGGCAAAACTATAAAGTCTGGGGAGTTTTCTTTGGCTTATTCTTCTTTTAGAAGACTCCTCCAGCTTCTTAGGGCCCCATCTCATTATATCCTGTTGCACCCTCACCGTCACCGCCACCGTCATCTTCAGCCCTTCTGTGACAAGACATAAGATTTT
>NW_007727458.1:125443-126391 GCF_000696425.1 Galeopterus variegatus | reverse complement strand
TGGAGGGATTTTTTTGATTGGTTGGTTATTTTTGCCTATTTCAATCTTCTCTGTTTTTGCTTCTTGCCTTTCTGATCTGCTTTTCATCAATATCTTTGACAATAATTTTCTTTGTTAAAGCACTTCACTGTAAATAGACTAGTTTGTAAGTATTTTGGAAGAGTGAAAACAAAGTTAAATTAGGATAATACAGAGACCGACTGATAGGCTAGATAATTTTAGTGAGGAGCCGTTGAAAGCATTTGGAAAAGAACAGGGGAAAAATGTTGCTGTGTTCTGGTGTAAGAGTGGGCTAGGAGATGTTGAAACAGGTACCCATTTTTAAAGAAACTGATGTAGATGATTACAGCAACGACGACAACAACAACAAAACTTATTCACCTTGATTACTAGGGGACTGCCTCAAACTCAATCAGCCATGTGCCCATGATATTGGTTCAAATCCCAGAGATGTGAGAAGTGACATCAACAGCAAAATAGACCTACATTCACACCACTGCTGAGGACTTAGAGGTGAAAGTTTAACCATCTTTTCAGCTTTTTAATCGTCATCCCTACCAAATTCTAGGTGAAAAATAATGTAATTCCAAGTGCCTCTAAGAGTGTTGAGTAACAAGCGAAGCTGATTTATTTTAAAGCTGAAATATTTTTCTAATCATACATACATATAAAACAATTATATGCTTATCAAATACACGTATACACAAAAACAATGACGGAACATTGGTGATATGTGTGTTTCCCTATTGTCTCAGTGCTGTTTCTTCTCATTGATAAGAGCTGTCAAGGCAAGTTGTAATGTCAGTTTCAGGCAGTGGTCACAGCCTACCATGCCCCTACTGCTTTCTGTCAATGAGGGCTCTGCTGTGCTCTTTTAAACTGTGTTTGGCATCTTTTATTCTTGCTGTATATGTAATCTTATGTCTTTTAAAGAAAATAAGAAGGGAG
>NW_007727458.1:120554-124847 GCF_000696425.1 Galeopterus variegatus | reverse complement strand
TGTAATGTCAGTTTCAGGCAGTGGTCACAGCCTACCATGCCCCTACTGCTTTCTGTCAATGACGGCTCTGCTGTGCTCTTTTAAACTGTGTTTGGCATCTTTTATTCTTGCTGTATATGTAATCTTATGTCTTTTAAAGAAAATAAGAAGGGAAAAAAGGAATGATATTTATATGTTTTTTATATTTAAGTACATATTTACCATTTCCAGTGTTCTTCATTTATTCCGTGGGTTCAAGTCACTGTCTAGTAGTATTTCCTTCCAGCCTAAACGACCAGCTTTAGTATTCCTCCTAAGGAAGATATGCTAGCAATGAATTCTTCCAGTCTTTGGTTATAATATATATCCTGATATAAAAGCGTATTCAAAAAGTTCATGAAAAGATTCATACTATCTTTTAATTTTTTCTTTCCAAGAACATTTTGAAGTACCCTCATTTCTGATATCTTGAAGGATAATTTTGCTGCATATAGAATTTTGTTTATTCTCAACAGTTTTATTTTGACATAATTTATATACTGTACAATTCACCCATTTTACATGTATGTTTTCAGTGGTTTTTAATGTAGTCAGAGTGTGCAGCCATCATCACAATTTGAGAACACTTTTTGATGTAGAATTCTCAGATGACAGTAGTTTTTCACTTCTTTTAGCACTTTGATTACATCATTCCATTATCTTCTGGACTTCATTGTTTATACTAAGTTAGCAATTAGTTGTATCATTCTCCAGTATATAATAAATGATTTTTTCTTGCTTATTTAAAAAAATTCCTCTTTTTATTTGGTTTTCAGCAGTGTAACCATGATATGCCTAGGTACAGATCTCTTTGCCTTTGTCCTATTTGGGCTTCTGGGGTCATTTGTTTTTCATCAAAGGTGAAATGTTTTGGTCATTATTTCTTCAAACATTTTTCTTCCCTTTTTCTTTCTTCTCTCTTGAGACTCCCATTACACATATGTTGGTATGCTTGATGTTGTCCCACATATCTCTGAGGTACTGTCCATTTTTCTTTAATCTTTTTCAAGATTTTGTTCTTTAGATTAGATATTTTCTATTGATCCATCTTTATGTTCACTGATTTTTTTTTCTGTCATCTGGAATCTTCTGTTGAGTCCCTTTAGTGAATTGTTCACTTCGATTATTGTACTTTGCAACTCTAGAATTTCCACTTGTTCCTTTTTTAATAGTTTGTTTCTTTACTGAGAATCCTGATTTTTCATTATCATCAAATTTTATTTTAACCATTTATATTTACATTGTATGTGCATAGTTTTCTTCAACCTTTGAACATATTTATCATAGCTGCTTTGAAGTCTTTATTTAATAAAATCAAAATATAAACCTACTCAGAGTCAGTTTCTATTTACTGCTTTTCTCCCCGAGTATGGGTCACATTTTCCTGGTTCTTTGCATGTCTTCTACTTTTGTTAAACACTGGATATTTTAGACAGCATATTGTAGCAACTTTGGATTCTGGTTTTCCTGTCGTTCCCAGTTTAGTCTCTCTCTCTCACTCCCCCCACCTGCCTCCCTCTCTCCCTCTTCCCATCCCTCCCTCTGTTTTCCTCCCTCTTTCTCTTCCTCCCTCTCTCCCTTTTCTTTCTTTCTTTTTTTACTTTCTTCTCTTTCTTTCAGCAACTTGGTTGGACTTATTCTGTAGAAGCTCTCTCCTCTACAGTGTGCCACCACTAATGTCTCTGCTAAGATTTTTTAAACTTCTTATTTTTATTTTTTATTCTGGCTCCCTAGGGATCACCTGCATAGGTGTGCTCAGACACACCTGAGCCCATAAAGACCGTGCTCAGACGCCTTGAGCCCATAAAACGTACCTTCTGTAGTAGATCTGTGAGTGATTTAAAGAGGACGTTCAAAATTTAAACAATTTTCATGTTTGCCAAGATTTTACTTTCTTCTCAGCCTTCTTGCATCACTCTGTGTGTGCAAGGAGTCCCCAGTCTGTCAGGGATGTGTGGAGAATTTGTACAGCCTCTCTACACCTCTCAATTCCCTGTTAAATTTCTGGCTGGTGCATAAGCCTGCCACTTATCTCAACCAGGACCATAACCAGGACCATAACCTCAGGCTAGCAAACCTGCAGGCTTGCCTCATTCACTTCTTACCAAGTTTGCAACTTCTAGCAAACTCACCAGGTGTGGGCTTTTGCTGTCAGCTCCAAAACAAGTCCACTGTCTCTGGCAGCAAAGCTGCTGGTTTTCACAGCCAACTCTACCATGGTCTATCTATTGTGCCAATCAAGCTGGTGGGTAGAAGAAATGAAAGCAGTCCCTGGTAAGAAGGCCACTGCCTTCCACTATTTTATCTTTTCATAAGTAAATGGCTCTCTCTTTGTTGTCTTTCTTTGGTTGATTTCTAGAGCTCTGAAGTGCTTGGGGATTTTCTTCAACAATTTTGTCCTGTTTTGCAATTGGCTTTTGTGCATTGGATTTGCTGACTTCAACCAAGGTCCAAGGTCCTTCCTCCTGATCATATATTCCTTATTCTATGGTGGCCTTTTTTTTGACATTTAGTTTGTGTTCTGGGAGCAATTATGACCTACAATGCCTGACTAAGGTAATGGAAGAGATAGAGTTGAACCTGTCCCAAGTAAACAGTGAAAAAGAATCATGCTAAGTTTGAAATTGCAAATTTTGCAGTTAAGATATCTTACTATGGTCTAGGACTAATAAATGGTCTAGAAAGGAGTGTAATGTTTAGAAACCGGTCAGCGTATTACTCATTGGGATTCACAGTGTCCTTGTTATTGTGAAAGACACCATAACATTATGGCAACCTACAAGCACTGTCCAACAATTGTATGAAATGATAGATAAATGAAATAATGAACAGAAAAAAATTATAGTTTCAGAGAATTTTATGAGAAAGGAAGATTTATTGCTAGTGTTTAAGGTTGGGAACACATCTTCATCCCACTACAGTCTTAGTTCAGTTCCATGTCTACTTCCAGAAAATCTCTTTCATAAGTGCAGCAAGTCTGTTTTCTGCAAGAATTTGTAGGTGTTTAATTTGAAGAAGGCTTAATAGAGGAGTTTGGTTTAAAGTTTCAATAGATAATCTGACAAGAATCCAGGGATGGGAAACAAAATAACACCAGGACCATGGGATGGAATCTGAGAGGTCAGAACCAAGGCTATTCACACTGGCTTTAATGGAAGTTCCAGTAGGTTCTGCTTCTCACAGCTTATCTTACTTGGTCTCTTACTTTTCCTTCATAAAGCAGCTTTCTTTGTGGCTTTCACTTGATGCCAACTGATTTTTATTTGTTGCTACAGACATAGCACCTCTTCTCCCACAACTGACTTAGTCACTTGATGCTCACATTAAAATTCTTAAAAGAAAAGATCTGATTCATCCATTTGGTTCAATAATCTCTGGCTAGTGGATTGGGGTTATTGGAGCAAATATGTTTGTCTATTGTCATCCTTTTGGCATGGACTATGGGTGGAGGAGATTACCTTAGGAAGGGACATAGACTAGGAATTAGGGTAATAACTGACATCTATAATTGGTTTATTCCAAAGTGAGTTTCTCTAAAACTAAAAACTTTGCTTAATTTTCTCTGAGGCAGATCCATTCAGAAAGAATTTGCTTGGGATTAGCTCTTAAAATTATTTTGATAGCAAATACTATAGATTTTTTTGAACTTGTCATAACCTACTTTTTCTTCTCTACTTTGTTATGCATCTCAATTTTTGGTTATAGATCACTTAACATAAATGCTTTCAGTACATAATTTTTAATTAATGTGTGTAAATACATATGGAGAATTGAACAGAGGAAAGGAGAAGGCATTTCATGTGATGGAAAGAGTATAGTAAACTCATGAAGGCTGAAATGATCATGGTTGATGTATTAGTTTTCTATGGCTGCTGTAACAAATTATCACAAACTAGGTGTCCTAAAACAATAGAAATTTATTGTCTGACAGTTCTGGAAGCTAAAATTCAGAAAGCAAGGTTCTGGCAAGGCCATGCTCTCTCTGAAGACTCTAAAGAAGAATGGGCCCTTGCCTCTTCTTAGCTTCTGGTGGTTTCAGCAATCCTTGGCGTTCTTGGCTTGCAGTTACATCACTCCAATTTCTGCCTTTGTCTTCACATGACTGTTTTTCCTCTGTATGTGGCTGTGTATCTGTCCAAATATCTTTCTCCTTATAAAAATACCAATTAATGAATTTAAGGCCCACCCTAATCCAGTATGACCTCATACACACATCTGCAAAGACTCTATTTTCAAATAGGTCCCATTCACAGTTACCAAGGGTTAGGACTTCAA
>NW_007727458.1:118170-119716 GCF_000696425.1 Galeopterus variegatus | reverse complement strand
CTGGATCATTCCCATAAACACATGGAAAGATATTATTACTTTGTATATCTTTATAAAAAAACTCTTCTCTTGACTCACTTTATCTGCAAGTTTCTGCAAAAGTTGTTTTATTCTGCTTTGCAACAAAACTCTCTTATCTATATTCTCTTCTCCAAATCCTCTCCTAGCCATTCCAATCTGGTTTTCATTCCCACAGCTCCACTCAAAATGTCCTTGTCATGGTTGTCAGTAGCCTCCAAATTGCTAAATCCAATGATCAATTATCAATCTTCATCTTTCTTGACCTATCAACTCTTATTTTGTTGATACACATGGCTTCCAGAACACCACACTCTGTGAATTTTCCTTCACTTCACTAGTTGTCCCTTCTAGTCTCCTTTGCTGGTGATTCTTCTTAAACCTGTTAATACTTGAGCATTCCAGAGCTCAGTCCTTGGACCTCTTTGCACGCATGCACACACACACATACACGCACATGCGCGCACACACACACACACACACACACCTTTGGTAAATCATTCAATCTCTTGACTCAAATACCATCTATATGCTAATGACTCTCAAATTTGTATAACCAATCCAAATCTCTCTCCTGTACTTCAGACTCACATTTCTCACTGCAAATTTCAATATCTCTGCTTGAGTGTGTAATAGACATTCCAAACTCACCATATCCAAAGCTGAAGTCATCCTACTACCAAACCTGCTCCACTTCTAGCCATCTCCATCTCTGATAGGAACACCTCCATCCTTTCAGCTGCTTATCCTAAAAATCTTATTGTCTTCATTGGCTTCTGTCTTCTCACACCCACATCAATTCACAAAGGTTTGTTGTTCAAAATATGAAGAAGTTTCAAAATATAATCAGGATTCAAACACTGTCTTCATCTACACTGATATATTCTCATAAACCTACTATCATCTCTTACCTGGATTCTTGCTGTAATATTCTTCTAACTGGCCTGTTTCTATCCTTACCCTCCTATATTCTATCCTCATCACAGCAGCCAGGTAAAATTGTTCAAACTTAATTCATATAACATCTCTCTTCTGCTCATAACCTTCTAATGGCTTTCCATTTCTTGCAGGGTAAAAGCCAAGGCCTTTACAGTATCCCACAAGGCTTCACATGAACTGGCCCCATGAAATCTTTGATCTCCTCTTATTCTGTTTTCTCTTGCACTCGCTCCACACCAGTTGTGTTGGTTTGCCTGTGCCTTAGGGCCTTTGCAATGGCTTTTCCTTCTGCTTAAAATGCTCTCCCCCAGATTTCTAATTCCTCACCCCCTTCAAGTCTGGATAATTATTACCTTCTCCATGAGGCTTACCCTAACAGCTACCTACACCCCTTCTAAGTACTCACTATTTTGTACTTAACTTCTTATTAATACATTATAATGTACTTATGCATTATGTTTGTTGTTTATTATTTCCCTCCTCTAGAATGTAAGGTTCATAAGGATAGGGATTTTTGTCTGTTAGTTCACTGATGCTTTTCAAGCACCAAGAACAACACCTGACACAGCAGTTATTGAATGACTAGTTG
>NW_007727458.1:115217-117233 GCF_000696425.1 Galeopterus variegatus | reverse complement strand
ACTTACCAAACATCTTATTAGACAATGAAATAAATGAAGACTAAAACCTTTATAGTCTTAATTCACTGATAATTGGGGTTGATTGTTATGATAGCTAATCTACCTTAACCAATAGCCAGTTCCAAATACTATTATCTTAGAAGAGTAGGATGAAGCCTGATTATGAAATTAGGTATTAAGGAAACTTGGAATCTTTGGCAAAGTGGGATTGCCATCTCTAAAAGCTGTTCTTTTAACTAAAATACTCCAATATATTAGCATTTCTTCTTTGAACTAAATAGATCAGTGCTTTTTGGACCTGAGATATGAAACTGTGGCCTAAGTTAGGATCCATCTTTCAATCCAATCTCAGTGTCAATAGGAAAGCAAGTTGGCTGTTTGTGCTTGGCACCACCTGGCTGCGGTTACGTCGCTCAGCACTGAACACGCTGGCTGTGTCAGAGTTGAGTACTGTCATTCTGGTGAAGTGGGGAGTGTGCTGCCCTGGTAGGAAGCCTTTTAAATTGAATGACAAGGTTTTTCTTATTTGTAACATCCCCAGGCCATTGTCAAATCATATAATGCCAGCCCAGGAAAGTAATTACAGAACTGTTGCGAGGCTGTTAGCAGCTGCTTTTCATTTTTGCCCATTGTGACTGGGATGTGGTGGAGGAAAATTGGGATGACTAAGAACCATAACATAAACGCCGCCACCCAATCTGCTGACCAGCTGCACATGACACTTACTTTCAGCCTAGGGGGAAAGAGTAGGCTCCTGAAATGTTATTAGATGTAAGTGCCAAATATAATGAAGACTATATAGACACTACCGGAGACCAGGGTGTGAAGACAGGTAGGTTTTTATTTATTAAAGCATTATCAAAATAATTAGGCCACAGCATCTAATTAAAAAAAAAANCATAATTTTTAATTAATGTGTGTAAATACATATGGAGAATTGAACAGAGGAAAGGAGAAGGCATTTCATGTGATGGAAAGAGTATAGTAAACTCATGAAGGCTGAAATGATCATGGTTGATGTATTAGTTTTCTATGGCTGCTGTAACAAATTATCACAAACTAGGTGTCCTAAAACAATAGAAATTTATTGTCTGACAGTTCTGGAAGCTAAAATTCAGAAAGCAAGGTTCTGGCAAGGCCATGCTCTCTCTGAAGACTCTAAAGAAGAATGGGCCCTTGCCTCTTCTTAGCTTCTGGTGGTTTCAGCAATCCTTGGCGTTCTTGGCTTGCAGTTACATCACTCCAATTTCTGCCTTTGTCTTCACATGACTGTTTTTCCTCTGTATGTGGCTGTGTATCTGTCCAAATATCTTTCTCCTTATAAAAATACCAATTAATGAATTTAAGGCCCACCCTAATCCAGTATGACCTCATACACACATCTGCAAAGACTCTATTTTCAAATAGGTCCCATTCACAGTTACCAAGGGTTAGGACTTCAACAAACTTTCCTGGGAGCCATAAATCTAATTAGGAAATGAGCCCAAATGGAATGGAGGAGATGTGCCATGGAAAAATGAGAATGATCATGAGAGTGGAGTTCAGAGACCTGTGTCATAAATATTCGTGGTGCAGAAGCAGCACCCTATTAATCAATTCTGAAAGTGTCTTTCTCAAAATAGCCCACAGAAATTATAAGCATTGGAAGTATCTTTTTATAATTCTCCAGTAAGGATATCTTCTCTAGAACTCTCAAGGATATTGAATTTTTTTTTTTGCTCAGTTTTTGGTGCTTTTGTTTCTTCTACCTGCTTAGCTGAGCATTTCTACATTTCCCCACATTTTCTCTCACATTTGCTGATTCTTGATGGTTACCATAGATACATTATCCATGCTCTTACCTAAAGCCTATTCCTAACTTTGTACCCTAGATCCCATCCCCTCTTGACTATTAGAGATCTTTACTTTGGCAAATCCCCCCCCACCATCTTTTATCAATAATTTCGCTCTCTCAACTGGATCATTCCCATAAACACATGGAAAGATATTATTACTTTGTATATCTTTATAAAAAAA
>NW_007727458.1:112379-113194 GCF_000696425.1 Galeopterus variegatus | reverse complement strand
TTTTGTACTTAACTTCTTATTAATACATTATAATGTACTTATGCATTATGTTTGTTGTTTACTATTTCCCTCCTCTAGAATGTAAGGTTCATAAGGATAGGGATTTTTGTCTGTTAGTTCACTGATGCTTTTCAAGCACCAAGAACAACACCTGACACAGCAGTTATTGAATGACTAGTTGTTGAGAGAATGAATGCTTTGTTTATCTTTTAAGACTAAACCAATAGCTTCTGAAGGAAAAAACAGGTTTTATTTTCCCCTAGTAACCCCATCCACTGAAGTATATTACAGTTTGTATAATACTAAAAACTGTCTTTAAAGAAATGTACCTCATCAGTCATACTAGCTGGGAAGACCTATGTAGTCTGTTAGGGAACATGATAATTTAATGGTCTTGGATAGGTTACTTTTAAGTGGTTGTAAGCTGCAATGATTAATGGTCCTCTGACTTATTGTTGAAGGCAACATGGCAGAGACTGATGCTATCTTTTTCTTGGTATACTGCTAGACCCAATTTCTCAGCATCTTGCTGCTCAGGTAAGGTCATTAGAGCAGTTCTGGATAAGAGAATCTGGGTAGATATGATATATTGCACTTCCTATGCTGATTCCTTAAATTTCCCTTGGGATCTTGTTTTCTTCCCTTGTTTTTTGGTTGAATGCAGAGAATATAGTAGAGGATTTGGGGGCCCTAGAGGGTGCTGAAGTTGCTTGATGGAAGGAGGCTGGGTCTTTGAATCACAAGGTGGAAGACCACTTACCAAACATCTTATTAGACAATGAAATAAATGAAGACTAAAACCTTTATAGTCTTAA
>NW_007727458.1:109527-110710 GCF_000696425.1 Galeopterus variegatus | reverse complement strand
GCAGATTCTCATAAAAAGTAACTACAAGGATATATGAAGGGGAGACAGACAATATTAAATGTATCTTAGTCTTACCATCTTACTTTAATTTGTTGCTTTCTAATAAGAACCTTATAAGCTGGCCAGGGCTTATTTTCAAGGTTGATTTGTTTCCTAAACTCTATTGCGAAAAGAACGGTTCTGCATTTGACAAGCAACTGATTTAAAGTAAAAATACATATATTATTTTAAAGTCATAACTATGTAAAGTTTAAGAGGAACTTCTTAAAATTCTTTACACAACTGAATGTTGCGTTTCCAATCAGGTGACAATATGAGTATAATTAAGATGAACCTTAAATGATTATTCATTATTCATTTTCTCTGAATGAAACTGTTTAACTAGCATGTAGGTATGCTAGCAAGTCATTATGTTCACATATAATCTTTTCCTGTTCTAGAAGTCATTGCTTTCCTCTCCCTGGCTACTGAGGTACAATAAACACATTGGTATGTTTTCTAGAAGTTGCAGAAGGCAGCTGCTTCCCTATACTCTAGGCAAAATCCTTTCCACTCAGAATGTATAACCACTATTTATGAAATAATTCCTGTGCAAGTGATGAAAGTGGTCAGAGGCTTAGGATCCAACAACATTTCAAATGTAAACAATTAGAATTGTGGCAAAGATAAGAGTGAGGTTTGAAACCTGTCGGTACATATCACTAAATAGAAATAAATTATGGCTTGTCAAAAATGACAGATTTCAGTGAGGTGCTTCCTTTTCACTTCGAGTAAGACCTTTTTCCACCCAGCAATTAACTTTATTCCCATTAATATTCAGTAGCATTGACAAGGCTGACAGAGTAAAACTGGGTTTTATAAAACTAAAGACAGATTGATGGAGACTCATTACTTTGTCTAATAATTTCATCATTGTGTGTTAGATCTTAATAAATAAAGAACAAAGCTGTTGACTGTAGCATTGATTTGTTGTGCCAGGTAAAGAACTCAGATTTTCTGTGTATATTTTCTTTTTGTGATTCATAAATTTATTTTTGAAAATAAACAGTAATTTTACCTAAAGGGTTGTAGAGGTGACAAAATAATACATTTACACCGTACCACAATACTCTTAGTACTAGCATAGTTTTCTTTAGATATTTCTTCACGATCTATAAATAATAATTATGCTACACAGTTAAAT
>NW_007727458.1:87419-109297 GCF_000696425.1 Galeopterus variegatus | reverse complement strand
ATAGTTTTCTTTAGATATTTCTTCACGATCTATAAATAATAATTATGCTACACAGTTAAATTAAATAAAATGAGTAACTGCACTTAAACAACCCTTTGATTATAGATTGAGAAAGCCTAGGAGCAAGTATTTGCTTGTGGTAATGATAGAAAAAAAGCAAAGAATTAACTAACAACCCAAGAGAACATAAAAACCAAACATTTTGTTCTTTTTTCCTGTATGATATAAAAAGTTAGAAATAAAATACAGCAGGTTTCACAAAACTTCAAGATGTGTCAAAGATGATGTTGCTTGGAGAAATAACATCTGTTCTGTTTTTGTATTTGTCATATTTCCTAAAAAATTTAAAATGAAACATTGTGTTTTTCCAGGCTTATGGACACAGTTTTTTGTTGTTATTTTGTTGTTGTTGTTTTTCATACAGGACACTTTGGCATAGTTAAGCTCTGCTTTCTCTTCTAGAACTGTGAGAAAAAATTCTCACTGTTGGTGAGAAAGATGTGATATTTGCCTAACAAAATCAATTTGCATTTTTTTCTGGAAGTTTCTAAGTTGTTCTTTTCCTCTGCCATGACAGATGACTTCTCACAGGTGAAAGTCTGACATTTTTCCTGAAGAGCTCTTTTTCCTTTAACTTTACAGAGCTCAGCACATTTTTTGCCAGGGGCAATATTAGTGATTTCTGGATGTCTTACTGACGTGGTATTTTGCCACTTGTATTTATTTTCTGTGCTATGACAACCTACTGTTCAGTGGTAGAAATGACACAATTTTAGTCTTCATCAAATTCATAGTTTCTGCAAAAGTCTGATTTTTCATAAGTGAAAATTCATGTAGTGAAAATGGAATCATTTCATGCAGTTCTTACTTTGGCCCTAAGCACATGCACTGAGCGGCTCTATCCTTTACTCCAAAGTCATTGTCAGTATCAAGTCTGCAGATGGGTAAGTCACACCTGAACACTCTGGGAAGAAGGTTTGTAATTACAATAAAAGCTTTGGATTTGATCTCCCTATTCCTTGAGTTTACCCTTTTGGGTTCCTCTCTAACATTCCACACCCCCTTAGATCATTATGTCTTGTTAGCTCTTATCTCCTTTCTTTATAGCTGTCGATTTCTCTGATTTCAGCTTTATTCAGTGCCACGACTCTCTCTCAAATTTCCCTTCGAGGTATCAATGCTAATGTTTTCCTACAGTTATTGTCTTATTTTTCTCTCAATTTTCTCCTTTCTAATCCATTTATGAACTTGCTTCTGCTCTTTATCAATGAAGACTTCTTAGAGAAAGTAGCAGTTATTTGAAGTGCTGCATTCATGTATTAGTCAAATATTTAGTGAGAACTTACTATGTGCAAGCCTTTGTGGGAGAACACAAAGATGCTTTATATATTATTACTGCCCTCAATAATAGCTAATGCTCATATAACATTGACTATGTGCCAGACATTGATTTATGTGCTTTGCAATTGTTTACCCATTTGACCCTCCCAATATACTCTATGTTTTCATATGTAGGTTTTATTATTATTGAGGTACAGTGAGGCCAACAAATCAGAAGATTATTGCCATTGAAAAAGATATTTTGTTACTCACAGTTCTCAAGAGGAGAGAGCATGCCATGTCATGCTGGGCCACACAGGGAAGCAGCAGGATTAGTCAGCAAGAAAATGTGAGCAAGAGATTTTTATTAGGAAGGAATGGGTGAGACAGGGCAAGCAGTCTTAGAAATGGCTAGTTTGAATGATCTCAGCAGGCTCTGGGATCCAGGGGCTGTTCTGAGTTGCCTGGTACCTGGCCCTGGGGTGAATAAGGCGGGGGAATACTGGCCCAGAGTGTTAGACCAAATAGAGGAGGTGGGGGAGGGTGTGGGCTTTCATTAGTTTGCATATGAAAGATGTGCTCAGAGGCAAATCTTTACTATCTCTAGGAATTGGCTAGTCCTAAAATGGCAGTCTCCCGAGGATCAATAAGACCCCAGATGTCAGAACATCAGAATAAAAAGACATATTTAATACACCCAAGAAACAGGGTACTATTATTATCTCTACTTTATAAAGTAGGAGATTGAGATGAAGAATTTTAAATGACGTTCCCAAACCTACATAGCTAGTAAGTGATTGCATCCAGATTCAGACCTAGTAGGTCTGGCTCCAGAGCTCACGTTCCTAGTTCTGTGCCATGTTGCTTCACTAAAGAACTTGGATTTTCATAGGCGACATAAAAAATATGCAATATACATGTGATATCATCTCAGTGCCGTAAGAAAAGTAAAAAGGGGCTTCAGAATTCAGAGGAAGGAGATGTCAATCAAATTGGGGCTCGACATAAAAAATATGCAATATACATGTGATATCATCTCAGTGCTGTAAGAAAAGTAAAAAGGGGCTTCAGAATTCAGAGGAAGGAGATGTCAATCAAATTGGGGCTCAGGCAAAAGTTCAGGAAGGAAGCAATAATTGAATGTGTATTTGAAGGATGACAAAGATTCCCACAGAAATGAAGAGGTCATTCCAGGCAAAGGGAATTGTTTAAACAAAATGTGAAGATTTGAAATCAGTGAGTGCTGTCAGGAAGCCGCAAACCACCCATGTAGCATAAGCAAAGCCCGTGTATAGGGGACTGAAGGAAATGATACCGAGAAAGTTATTTGAGATCAGTGTTAAGAAAGTCATAAATAAAAGGCTAAGGAATTTGGACTTATATATATATATGACAAGTCATTGAGCAGGAGGGTTATGTGATCACATCTGTGTCTCAGAGGTTAACCTGGTTTCTGTGGAAGAAGAATTGGAAGGAGAAGAAACAGAAGGTGAAAATATCAATTAGGATGTTATTGAAATAACTCAAGTGAAACTTAAGGATAAAACCAGAGACTATTAGTGTTGATTCCAAAACCATTGTAGAGATAGTTGAAAGCACCTGACATTGAAATTACGTCTACAGAGAATGGCTAGAGGAACTGGGAATTTTACCACGCCAAAGAGAAAACCAACGGGTAGAATCTTCTGGTTGCTCTGCTAGGCCAGGCCTCAGAGGCTTCTCTGGGCTTCAAGGTGGGAGAGAATGAAGACCTGGACAGAGCTCAAGACTGCTTGTCTATTATTTCAGTTCAGAAGCTGATAACAAGTAGTGAAAAGGAGCCTCAGCACCACTGTGGTTCAGCATGGCACTGTTATAGGAATAAAAAGAAGAGTAATTTATAATAAAATAACATGTATTTCTTTTTTTTTTTGTCCTTTTTGAGACGGGCCGCGCCACGCTCAGCCAGTGAGCGCACCAACCATCCCCATATAGGATCCGAACCCGCGGCGGGAGCGCTACTGCGCTCCCAGTGCCGCACCCTCCCGAGTGTGCCTCCGGCTCGGCCCTAAAATAACATGTATTTCAATATGTAAATGCTCGAGCAAGACTATCCCAGAAGCCTTGATGTAGACAGATGCTTGTACCTACTGATAATGAATACATTTGGATTTAAGAGAGGTAAGGCCAGAAACTTCAATAGAGGAAACTCAGGAACATGAAAAAGTAAAGATATAGGTAGTCACTAAATAAAAATAATTCCTAACAGACCAAACTTGTCTATCAAAAAAAGAGGAAATAATCTTAATTGAAATAAGGATAACTTGCCAAGACAAATTACAGACTTTGGAAACAGAGAAAATGATGAAGTATGATATTAGCACGAGCTGGGCCTTATTTGTAAGTGCAGTGTCAAAATAATTCCCAATGTTATGATGGGATAGTGACAAAGTATCTCTGAAAACATATCTCCTGCCTTGAAATTCCTCCACATATTGAGGCTCACAGTCAGTCTCTGGCACTTAGAAAGACCCAAGGGACCATATCCTCTGATAAGCTATGGGAGGTTGGGGATGTATTGCAAAAAGAAGCAGTAAGACGAGATCCCTGCATCATGTATCTTCACTAATCCACACTATTATTAGTGAATCTTCACTAATTTAAAAATATTATTTCTAAGTCTGTTTTAAAAAGCCTCAAGTTTCCTTTGTTTTATATATATATATATGCATGTGGCAGCTATATGTGCTAACACTGGTCTGTTACATCGGTGACTCATTTATAATGACTGGCATTGTTTTGCTGATATGATTTTTTGACATGGTAAACAGCTCTCTGAAAACATAGTACAATATCCCCTTGATTTAAACTGTATCACATGCCTGAAAATTTTAGTTTATAACTATCATTAAAGGGACTTTGTGGTGATATGTGAAATTATTTTCTAGACTTTCAAATAATTGTAAACTGTTTTTTCTCCTACATAAATGCTGATGGGTTATTTGAAAGTCATGCACTTTCACTGGCTGAGCGAGGTGCGGGCGCAGCACCGAGGGTTGCGATCCCGTTGCCGGTCCCGGTCCGGTACGGGCGCGACACTGAGGGTTGCGATCCGTTGCCGGACACAAAAAAAGACAAAAAAAAAAAAAAGAAAGAAAGTCATGCACTGTAATTCTCTACTGTGCAAAACTGACATGTGCATCACAGGACATCTGGCATCTCTGCCCACCCACACTCTCCATATAACAGCATCATCCTGCAATTGCTATGAAAAATAAAAATAGATGCGTAATTTTAAAATTCTCCTTATAAAGAACTACTGGTTTAAGTAATGGCTGTCATTGTAAAGAAGATCCCTGCCAAAGGACACACTCAAGCACATGCTAAACATTTTAGCAGGGAAGCGGTAGGCAAAATTCAAGTATTGGGTGACTGGTTGGACTAAATCAAAGTTGAAAAAGCAAATGAAGGATTACAGGCACAAAGTAGGTATGAGAAATGTGTGAATGGGGCCAAGAGGAAAACAATAAAAAGTCTTGCGGTCTCTGTGGCCAGTTGTCCTAGCACCATTTGTTGAAAGATTATTCTTTCCTCATTGAATTGTCTTGGCACCTTGTCAAAAATAAATTGACTGCAAATGTGAGAGTTTATTTCTGGACTAACAATGCTATTCCATTGATCTATATGTCTATCTTTATGTAAGTACCATACTGTCTCAATTACTGTAGCTTCACAGTAAGTTTTGAAATCAGTAAATATGAATCACACAAAATTGTTCCTTTTATCAAGATTATTTTGGTTATTCTGGGTTCCTTGAATTTCCATATGAATTTTAGAATCAGCTCATCAATTTCTGCAAAGAAACCAGCTGGATTTTGATAGGAATTGCATTGAGTTTGTACATGAATTTCAGGAGTATTGCTACTTTAACAATATTGTCTTCTCATCCATGAATATGGGATGTCTTTCTATGGATTCAAAATTTTTTTCAACAATATTTTGTAATTTTCAGAGTGTAAGTTTTGTAATTTTTTGTTAAATTATTAAGTGTTTTATTCTTTTCAATCTGGATGCTTTTTATTTTCCTACCTAACTGCCCTGGCTAGTTCTGCTTAGTTTATAAAACTTATCTATCTTATACTCCATTTCTCTTTTACTCATTATTTATTTCCCTGGTTCAGTCAAACCAATTGCCTCACTCTTTCTGTTAACACTCTGCATCTTCTGTTATCTTTTGGATCTTTAATAATTTAATTCTTCAAAGAAAACATCCCTGATTAATGTTACCTCACTACTGCAAAAATTATTTCTATAATCCACACCACTCTGACACATTAATCATAATTTGAATTGCCATTTATACTGTTACTGTTTATGATCTAGGACACTTCATTTCTAATATTATAATTTAAGCTCTTTTGAGTAGATTCAGTGTTTTCTACTTTCAGGTCTTTAAAAAAAATCCTAACAGAGTTCTAAGTGCAAAGAAATGGCTCTAAAAGTGTTTCCTACTTGCTTTTTTTTTCTTTTCGACAAAGAAGTAATTCAGTGAGATGAAAAGATTACTACCTTGTCTTGAATCTTGGCTTTGCCATTTAAATGCTGTAAAACGTTGAGTGATTAACTTACATGAGTCTCTATCTATAAAATGAAAGTAACAATGTCTAACTTGATGAGTTATAATAAAAATTAGAAATAAGCAGGTAAAGCATATAGCCCATGGCAAGCATTTGGTAAATGGCATGCACACTCATTATTGAATAAAGCAATGTGACCACGAAAGAGCTTTCTTTTCAGAAATAAACAAAGGAAAAAGGAAAATGAACATTTAAATGGTTGTAAAAATTATTTCAGATTCTGATTATTTTATTTCAATATCGTAATTAAGACTTTCTCATCAGTGCCATCTTCTCTTTGGAACTCTTCACCATTTATTTCGGGGAGAAAATACAGCATCAAACAGAAAGTGTGACGCCCTCCCCAATCTTCCTGCTCATTTTATAAAATTTCTGGCATCTTACATTGCAAAATAGATGAACAACATCAAGATACAATGTACTGAAAGTCAATATTCAATGTCAAATATAGGAAAGTTTAAAGAGTCTAAGTCATTGCTTCAGTTTGAAATGAAGTGGGAAACTTTGGGAGCTACTTTTTGTTCATTACTTGTTTCCTATTTCGCATAAGTTAACCAGAGAAAAATAATGCAAAATGTTATATTTTGCTTGGTATTTCCTTCTCCACAAACTATAAAATAATTCTCTTTGTAATAGTTTCTTTAAAAAAATATTTTTAAAAATTCTAACAGTCAGTAGAGTCTAACCAGAGAAAATGGTAGGATTCAGCAAAAAGCAACATTTCATCTTCTTGAGCTTCATTAAAGCAGAAATTCCTTAACTACAACCATCTTTGATGGGGAAATATTTATTTTAAATAAATATATTACATTCTAAATAGAGCAAGTCAACAGATGTATGAGAGTGAAATCAAAAGTTGCAAATTCTTGGGCTTTCCCCCTGGCAGTTATATTTTTGGCTTTACCCTCTGTGTGTAAAGGAATAATTTCCAGTCTTTACAGAGATTTAAAAAAAAAAACAAACACAAAAGTCTGAAAGGTTATTTCATATGTACTGAGGAAATTATGCATATCATCAGAGTCTAGCCAGGAAACAGAAATCACCTGAGTAGCTGAGTAGACCTTAATGTAGAAAACTGATTTGTTGTGTGATGAAAAAGCTGAGAAACCAAACGGGATAGTGGGGCAATCCAAAGATTCACAGCAGCAGGGAGCCACACCCAGCCATGACTGAAGGGACGAAGAGTGAAAGCAGTGTTAACAGCACTGGTGGAAGCTGGAAGCATAGCTGGCCTGCCAGCCAAGAGCTGGATTCATGAAGCTACTGGCAGAGAGGGGCGAACAGAAATACTCGGCTTCTTCCTTCCCATTACTGCACAGCCCCCCAATCCAGTTGGAAGCTAGATAGCATGGGAACCACAGCCATGGAGATCAGAACATAGGAAGGGCAGGGAAGGGATGAGGGGGCAAACAGGTCCAGGATGCACACATCATGGAATTGCTTGCTACAGTGGGGGACATA
This sequence comes from Galeopterus variegatus, assembly GCF_000696425.1. Classification (NCBI taxonomy): domain Eukaryota; kingdom Metazoa; phylum Chordata; class Mammalia; order Dermoptera; family Cynocephalidae; genus Galeopterus; species Galeopterus variegatus. The sequence continues at coordinate 101,900 of NW_007727458.1, read as the reverse complement.
CGAGGGAGTAGGGGAGGGGCTGGTACTGAAGAAAGGGAGACTCGTGAAATGCATCTGGCCATTTACATTTTGGTAGAGGACATGAGATGGACACTTGAGTTTTATTCTTTTGGCGGATGTACGGTACAGCAGTGTTTCCTACTTGCTTTTTTTTTCTTTTTGACAAAGAAGTAATTCAGTGAGATGAAAAGATTACTACCTTGTCTTGAATCTTGGCTTTGCCATTTAAATGCTGTAAAACGTTGAGTGATTAACTTACATGAGTCTCTATCTATAATATGAAAGTAACAATGTCTAACTTGATGAGTTATAATAAAAATTAGAAATAAGCAGGTAAAGCATATAGCCCATGGCAAGCATTTGGTAAATGGCATGCACACTCATTATTGAATAAAGCAATGTGACCACGAAAGAGCTTTCTTTTCAGAAATAAACAAAGGAAAAAGGAAAATGAACATTTAAATGGTTGTAAAAATTATTTCAGATTCTGATTATTTTATTTCACTCTTGATTTTGTGTTATATACTAGATTTATCAATGCTACTATATTCTTACTTTTAGGTGGACACTTGGAAGCAGGGGCCACAATCTTACTCTGTCTTACAAAAACTTTTGGTATCCCAGTATATTACAATGTTCTAGGGGTGTGTATACACACACATACATTTTGAAACGTGATAGAACGTGTAAGGAAATGGCTACAGGAATCAGCCGTGTAAATCATGAAACATAAGATACAATCCAATGTCCTCTGAGAGGATAAAATTCACACCTATTCATCAGGACATTTAATATAATGAAAAACTTTATGAGTTGTTAGAAGACCTATTATAATGAGGTCCTTTATGGCTTGATTGAAGACTTATTACAATGAGGTGCTTTATGGCTTCACTGAAGACCTATTACAAAGAAGTCGGATTTTGCATCCCAGGTCAAGAGGCTACACCTTAGCCACTGATAGATTTGCTGAGACCAACAGAAACAGGTTGAACAGGAAAGAGTAGAGTGTGTGGCTTTGGCAGATCATGGGCAGAAGTGGAGAAAAGTTCTTGAGGGCCTCTGGGAAACGCCAGCTGGTTTCTGTTCACTAAAGTTAGGAACTTACTCCTGTCTGGTGTATGGTACTATTAAGGGTACATTATTACCCTTCATTTGATCTTGACAAGAGAATTTTTGGTGATTAAAAAAAAAGAAAAAAAAGACAGGCTGATTAAGCTGTATCTGGGTTAACTTTCCTAAATAGCAAATTGGCAGACAGCCTGGAAACAATGTAAATTCTGCTTCATTAAAATTACAATCGCAGTTGATTTTTTTTTCTACCTAGCTGGCTACTGGGAAATAAAATTTCAATGGTTGTACATATGGCTCATGTAAAAGACAAGGTATAGTAAGCCTGCACAGAAATTCCCGTAAATGGGACTGGAAGCAGCCATGGCGTAGGATGACCAGCTATAAGAAATGCTGGCCCCTCCAGAGCCACCACATGCTCACAAAATGCTGTTCTATTAAAAGGTCAAGAAAAGAAGCTGGCCAAGAACATTTTCTTGTAAAAGTAAATAAAGGAGTTGACTTGCATATTATATAATCATAGAAATATTTTACAGTACAGCTTTCATTGGCTAAAAATTGGCTTGATATTATTGTATAACTTTTTTTTTTCAACTCTGAACTCAGAACTCAAGGGAGCACTTTGCAAGAAAAATGACAATATAATATTTTGTCTATCAACTGTGAAAAAAAGCCAAAGAAATAATGTCACAGTGTGTTTGTTTGGCATAAAATGTATATTGATTGTCTTTAGAAAGAGCCTAAAGGTAAAAATGTAATAAGTTAAAGTTGACTATAAGTGTTTCAAGTCAATGTGTCCAGTAGTATTCTGGGACCACAGCAAGGCAGGAAAATTGGGAAGAAGGATTCAGAAGAGAAAGGTAAAATGCTTTCACTTTATATACGCAGGTAAAAATGTCCAATACATAGTTAGAAACATAGGACTGGCTCTTTCTCGTGGCATCATGAAGATGTATGTCTCCTTCTCAGACACCAGCTGCCAGAAATGCACTGAAATGGATGATGAACACCAACATCATAACTTCTATGAGAAGTGTATGGCTGCAGTCACTGCCAGTGCCCTGGGTGAACAGTGGAAAGGTTATGTGGTCTGAATCAGTGACAGGAACTACAAGCAGGGTTTCTCCATGAAGCAGAATGTCTTGACCCATGGCTGTGTTCACCTGCTACTGAGTGATGGGTGTTCCTGTGATACACCAAGGAGAATTGGAGAAAGAAAGTACAAATCTGTTTGGGGTTGTATTGTGGATGTTAATTTCAGTGCTCTTAATTTGATTATAGTGAAAAGGGAGAGATGGATATTCTTGGACTGACTGATAATATTGTGCCTCATCACCTAGGGCCCAAAAGAACTAGCAGAATCGGCAAAGTTTTTAAATTTCTCTAATAAGATTAGATTCCCCTTTATGTTGTGAGAAAGTCTGTAAACAAAGAAGTTAAGAAACTCAGGACCAAACTGCCCAAGATTAAGCATCTTATTATTCCATGTGTTCTGTAACACAAAACGTTGTTGTATTGCTCTGAGGAAACAGCTTGCTAAGAAAAATACACAAGAAGCTGCCGAATATGCTAAACTTTTGAACGTGAGAATAGGAGACCAAAGAGAAGTGCCAGGAAAAGATTTCCAAGAGACAGAAGCAGTCCTCTCTGAGAACTTCTGCCCTGAAACTGAATCCAGTAAAATAAATAAATAAATAAATAAGATTTTCTAAGAGTAACAAATAAGTAAGATCAGATGATTTTTTCAAAAAGAGAGAATATAGGATTGAAGTTTGGGTGAAAGTCAGGAGTAGAAATGTAGATATTTTTCAAACACAAATACCACAAGTAAAGTTAGAGGATAAACAATGGGAAAAAAGGTTTGTAGCACATATAAGAGAAAGGATTGGCTTTCAGTAAATTTCTACAAATCAATAAGAAAAAGGCAAAGACTATAAACAGGAGCTTCACAGAGGAGGAAACTAAAATGGCCAATAAACATATGGAAAGATGCTCAGTTCACTAATAGCCAAGGAAATGGATATTAAAAGCATAAAAGGTATCCTTTTATACCTTTCAAGTTAGCAAAACAAAAATTTAATTTTATAATATTGAAATACCATGTACACAAGTTCAAGTGGTCATATATCATACTCAATAGGCTTGCTCGAGTAGCATTTCCTGGGGAGTGTTCAAGGGCACAGGAGCAGTAGCAGGTGCTGTGAGGCATCACACAGTAATCTAGTAGAGCCTAACTCCCGTGTCTGCGAAAGGGACTCAGATCTTCAGGCTGTGAGGCTTTTATGCTCCAGGATTAAGGAAATGGTAACCCCTTTCCAGAGTGGAGTGAAGGATTAAAAACCAGGATTCAAGAGCGACATTATATATATAGAACCTCTGCTACAGCTCTAACCTGCTAGCTTGGTATTCAAAAATCACAGCCCCTTTTATGGGAATGAGGTAGGTGGGCTCAAAGCCTTACACTTATACCTGCATATTGTGGCAAGTTAGCAAAAAATTCACCCCATCCAACCTTCATAGTTGAGGAAGCACTGGCCTTCCAACTTGCATGATGGGGTAAGGAACTGGGGTCTAAACCTTGGGACTGCCAAGTATTAATTGCCCTAAATATAGGTCATATAGCCAGTTTCCATGGAGCTTTGCAGAAGTACACCTCTCCCTTTGGGAAGCCAGGCTACAGGGAATCAGTTTTGGACAAGTTAATCCTTTTCTCTCACAAGGGTTAGCAAGGGTATGGGGGAAGTGATAGTCTCATATACCAACAGGAGATTTAAATTTTACAGCTGATTGGGGGGCCAAGGTACTTACTCCCTGTTCTCTGACAATGCTCCAAGGAGATTGCAAGACTCCAAAGAGGAATGGCTACGATTTTCCCAATCTCTCCAGAGATCATGACTAAAGCATGATCAAACAGAGCTGTAGAGTTAGCCTGACCTGAATGGACTGTGTGGTTGGACAATTGAAATTTTAGTAATAACCAGTAGAGAGAGAGAAGTATGTCCACAGGATCTCCAGAATTCCTAGAAACTTGTTCATAATATTAGATCCTTGACGCAGCCTCACTATGGAAGAGCATCAAGAATGGCAGATAAGTTGCCCAACTGTATAGTTGTTTCTGTTGCTTATAACAAAATACTGGAACTGGGTGATTTATAAGAAAATGAAATTTATTGCTTATGCTTTCAGAGGCTGAGAAGTCTAAAGTCTAGGGAATATATTTGGTGAGGGTCTTCTTTGGTGGTGGCTTTGAAACAATGCAGGGGTCTCATGTCCCAGAAAATGGCAGAGCAGAGAGAGACTTGCACATGCTCTCCTTCTTTTTTTAAAGAAAATGAAATTTTATTAATATTATTTTTTACATTCTAGGATGTTGTTGCAGAGCAGTTTGGAGGGAGGGGGAGAGGGGCAAGGGGAGGGAAGAAGGCAGGAGGAGGAGCAGGATTGAGGCCAGTGGCAACCCCCCTCATTCCCATGGGGGAAACTCGGAGGCTTCCAGAGGTGGCTGGGTCATTGTTGGGCTGAGTGCAGATGTCAGGGGGGTGTGGAATAGCCCTCAGCCTCTACTTTCCCAGCTCAGGAACCCAGGGCCCTTCTTGCTGTGGCTTGGTGGTCATCACGGGGCTAGATGAATATATCGGAGAGACATGGCCGAGGCCTGAGGCCCCACCACCCATGCTTGGGAGAGGCTGGGATGCTTCCTGCAGTGGCTTGGTTGTCATCGCTGGGCTGGTTGCATGCATTGGGGGGTGTGGCCAAGTCCCTCGCCCCCCCCACCCCCCACTGCCCTGGCTCAGGAGAGCCCAGGGTGCTTCCTGCGGCAGCTAGGTGGTCATTACTGGGCTGGCTGCAGGTGTCAGGAGGGCATGGCTGAGGCCCTCTGCCCCCTACTACCCCAGCTTGGGAGAGCCCGGAGTACTCAGAACCATACCCCTGACCAGCATTTTTAATCCACTCACTAGGGCATGATCCTACAATCTAATCACTTCTTCAAGGCCCCACCTTTCAATTATTGTAATAGGATTTCCCACCCTCTTAATAGTCTCAGTGGGGATCAAGCTACTAATACATAAAACTTGGGGATCGTATTCCACATCACCAATATACCAGTGAGAAGAGGAATAGTTGGAAACTGAGCTAGTTTTTAAAAAATAAATAATTGCTATATTTCTTCCAAAAAATATACAAAGTTAAATTCCAGGAAAGTTTTATTTTACCTTGTCTTCTGACATATTCTAAAGAAATTAATATGATTTCAAAAGTTCTTTTGTGGTTTGTTAATGTTTCATAGTGGCAGTGATCATTCAAAGTGAAACCAACCAGGTTTCAAATTACTCTATGATAAGAGCCTGAGGTACGATTTTTAATCTTTTCAAGGTTTAGTTTCTACAAATATAAAATGGGGATTGTTATTAATCATTAAGATTAATGAGACAATATTTATAAAGCACTAAGCACTGTGTTTCCAATCTTTACTTTAAGGGTACTTTATATCCACATTATAGGAAACTGAGAAAACAGAGGAAAAGGAAAAAGATCACCCATAACCCATTCACCCTAGCATATGCCATTTATTGGATAATTTCCTTTTACAGTGGGTTTTTTACTTTTGGAAGTTTTTGTTGTAGTTGTGTCAGCTTCATGAGGACAGAGACTGTGGGAACACGTAGGCTTGACAAAGAACAGCGAGTGCACCAAGGGCAAAAGTTCTAAATGCACTTGTGCAGAACCTAAGTGCTGGAAACAGCACATGCTGGAAACAGAGAATAGTTTCTGCTAAATTAGATAAGAACATTAAGGTCATTTCTTATCCAGCTTTACTCCCTTTCCTTTGTTTCTCAAGATGTTTTCCAGAAATTGCCCCATAGCCAATTTTTTTTTGTTCCTTTGATAAATGATTGATTATGTTGTTTTTTTCTCTTGCATTTCCTTTTCTTTATAATAAAAGCTGAAGCAAACACTGACTCGGGGCTGTGCCTTGTTTCTCCCTTCTTGAGGGAGTTTTCTCAGTGCAGTCCCTTTGGGCTTTTCATTGCTCTTTATATTTGGGCTCTGAGTAATCTTCACATCACTGTCATGCAGTGAGAAGTGACAAGAAACTATGAACCTATCACAGTCAATGATTTTTTTAAAAATTGCATTAATGAATCAGTCAATAAATTGGAGCTAATTTGTGTTTTTTCCATATTTTGGCCTAACAATAAAATGCTAGAAATTCTCAAATAAGCAGGAATGTTCTTTTAAAAACATGTTTAGTTTAGTTCTTCAACAAATAATGAAGATTTCATTTTTAAGTTGCCTACACTATTATTTTAAAATATCTCAAAAGTGTGATAAGGCAGCCTCAAATATATGAGGAATATTTCTCAACTCTTTTTTAAGCACTCTGTCTTCAAGCATTTCATTATTATTTTTACTACATGGAAGTGAAGGTACATTTTTACATGAGTTTTTACTGAGAACCTAATTGCCTCATATACAAGTATTTGAAAAGTCAGTTTCTCCTTTTTTGTCTCTTTAAAACTAAAATGGCAATATGCACATGGAATTGTTAGCTACTTAAGATTCTTTTAACCTGTGTTTTTTCTCCAAGGATTTTCTCATATTCTCTCAAATCCCAGTGAAGTCATTGCTTTAGCAAGAAGCAAATCATTGTTTTCCATTATGCTCATTTTGTACTCTCCTAGGTAGTATTCATGTCTTTCCTCTCATTAGCAAGAAAAAGACCCAAAAGCAGATCATGTAGTTTATCCTTTGGCTCAGTACTCTTTCTGTGATGTGGCCAAGAGAAAACTGAGTAATTTAAAAGCACATACATTGATTCTAAGGGAATTTAGACAATCTCTTAAAGACATGCTGGCTTGATGTATATTAGTCCATTTATGTTGCTATAACAGAATACCTGAGACTGGTATATAAAGAACGGAAGTTTATTTGGCTTACGATTCTGGGACAGCTGCATCCATCTGGCACGGGCCTCAGGCTGCTTCTACTCATGGCAGAAAGTGGCAGGCAGCCGGCGGGTACGAGCAGATCACAAGTCGAGAGGAAGCAAGAGGGGGGGGGAGGTGCCAGGGTCTTTTAAACAACAAACTCACGTAGAAACTAATAGAGCGAGATCTCACTCACTAATCTCTCCTCTGCTAGGGAGAGCATTAATCCATTCATGAGGGATCTGCCCCCATGACTCAATCAGTTTCCAACACTGCCACATTGGAGATCAAATTTCCACATGAGTTTTGGGGGGACAACACATACAAACTCCATCACTTGGGATGGGAATAGAGGCAGCTGGTGACCCATTTTAGTGGATTGAATTGTATCCCCCCAAAACTCACTAAAGCTTGAACTGTCCCCAAGTTTTATGTATTAGAAACTTGGCCCCTACTGTGACTGTTAAGAGCATGGGAAATCCTATTATGGGTAATTGCAAGGTGGGGCCTTGAAGAAGTGATTAGATTTTAGGACCATGCTGTAGTGAATGAATCAAAATTGGTGGTTGGGGGTGTGGTTCTGACAGCTTTAACAAGAGAGTGAATGAGAAGTTTATTCTCTCTGCTTCCACCGTCTTGCAATGTGAGACCCATCTCTTGCCACTCTTTGCTCTCTCTTTCCACACAGACCCTGACCACATCTTTCAGTAAGGACTAGTCAGGAATCCGCCTGCTTCCTTTAATTTAATGGTAACTTTGCACCCTAGTAAGATTTATTTTTCCTCATGTTCTTAAAGTAAGACTCAATAGTATTTTAGACAAAACCAACATACACATCTTTGATCTATAAATTAGTCTCTTTTCTTCTTGATTTAATATATGTGGCCATTTTACCTGTAATTAGCAGCTTTAACAAAAGATTCTTGGGGAAGGAAAATATAAATTAAATTTTGGTTTTGGTGTTCATCATTGAATCCTGATTGAATAAAAATCCAAAGTTTTATATATTTAGAGAGAACACTAATGCTCTATTAGAAGTTCACTTGGCAGAATATATCCAAGTAGTATCTGGAATAAGTGTAACTGGCTCATCTCAAAAATATTGAAAAAACAAAAAGTATATAAAGAGAAAAAATTTTACATCAGTCAGTAGAAGCTGGTTTTAAGCAATCTATAATAAATAACTTCTCTTATAACTTGAAAAATAATAACTATAAAAGTTAAAACAATGAACTCATCTTTTGAATCATTTTTTATTGAAGACATGGATTGCCCCTCATCTTTTTATTAATTTAATCTGAATGTTTATTTTCACTTACTTAATGCTAAAATATTATTTTAATGCTTTCTCTTAAAAATGACTTTGACATTTATGTTGTGCATTAGAGTTATAATTCCAATAATTTTTTGGACCACTGCATGTCTAGCTGAATACAGTGCTCATCACTATTCATGTTACTCACAGGCTACTTCATTCTTCAATTCTTAGTTCTGATTCCTTTCTCAATTTTTATGTAGTCCTTTTCTAAGTAAATTTTTCAGAAAGATTATTTGAATTAATAGACTTTCTCTCTTTCAAATACTTAACTTTGTACATGACATATGGTACACATAGTCAGTGGTTTTACAGAACGCAGTAATTTCACTATAATGAAAAGCCCTTTGAAGGTGCTAGTGATAAACAGTTTATGTGAATCACAGGAAAAGATAAAGGTAAATATTATTATACTCAACTAGCTTGGCATATATTTATTACTTATTTTTAGTTGACAAATAAAAATCGTATATGTTTCTGGCCTACAACATGTTTTAATATATCAAATATATTTGATATTTATCAATTTATACATGTTGAATGGCTAAATCAATCTAATTAACACATAGATTTCCTCATACACTTATCATTTTTTTGTGGTGAGAACACTTAAAAATCTACTCGTTACCAAATTAGATTCTTGGGTCTCAAAGTTATGGAAATGAACAATGTACCCAGCAGTATAGCAAGCAATGCTTCATTAAAAGAGGAGATAGACTTATGCATCAGGGGGATAGCTACAGAAAAGTTAGCTCCCTAAGGGGAGCTGTTCAGGGTCTTTTATAGGGAAAGGAGACAAAGGGTGTAGGCCAGTATCACTGGAGTTGGTCCATTCTGTTTTTCCTGGTTGCATCATGGGCACATGCTCAGTTAGGACTTTGGTCCTTGAGACTGCTCAGTAGGTCCAAGATGATGGTGGTGTTCATTATTGTCACCACAGGAGGATCATTGTAGAATTGTAGCAGTCACCTTGAAGCTTTGTGCACATGTGGGAATTCATAAAGGGGTCTTAAGGTTAATCTGTAACTTAATTTTTACAATTATGGTAATCAAGCCTTGGGGAGGGGATTTGCAACTCAGTGATTATCTGTTCCCCTCTTATCTCAATTTATTTTATCAGGAAAGGCCATGGGGTAATCATGTGCCCTCAGGGGTCTTGTGATTGAGGAGTAGAAAAGTAGCAAAGTGTCCTCTGAAGGGAAAATGGAGTCAGTTTGGTTCACAGGCCTACCCTTATTCTGTCTCACTCTCAGCAATTTGTAAGCATTCAAAATATTGTTGTTAACTATAGTTATCATGATGTACAATAAATCTCTTGAACTTCTTCCTCCTGACTGAAATTATGTGTCCTTTGGCCAACACTTCCACAAACACGACAACCCCCAGTCTCTGGTAACCAGCATTTTACCCTCTGCCTCTAAAAGTCTGAGTTTGAATATTTTGCATTCCACATACATGAGATCATGTAGTACTTGTCTTTCTGTGCCTGGCTTATTTCACTTAATATAGTGTCTTTTAGGTTCATCCATGTTGTCACAAATGACAGAATTTCCTTCTTTTTAAAAGCTGAATAGTATTCCACTGGGTGTGTGTGTGTGTGTGTGTGTGTGTGTGTGTATCACATTTTCTTCATCCATTCAATCATTGATGAACACAAGTTGATTCCATATTTTTGCTGTTGTAAACAATGCTGCAATGAACATGGGGGTGCATGTATCTCTTTAATATACTGATTTTACATCCTTTGGATATATATCCAGTAGTGGGATTACTGGATCATATGATAGTTCTATTTTTAATTTTTTTTTTCCTTTTTGTCTTTTTTCGTGTCCGGCAACGGATCGCAACCCTCAGTGTCGCGCCCGCACCGGACCGGGACCGGCAACGGGATCGCAACCCTCGGTGCTGCGCCCGCACCTCGCTCAGCCAGTGAGCGGGAACCGGTCTGTATGTGGGATCCAAACCCTCGGCGGGAGGGCCGCCGCACTCCCAAGCGGTGCACTGTAGCAGTGCGCCACCGGGCTGGCCCCTATTTTTAATTTTTTGAATAAACTCTATACTGTTTTCCACAATGGCTGTACTAATTTAAATTCCCACCAACAGTGTACAAGGGTTTCCTTTTCTCCACATCCTTGCCAACACTTATCTTTTGCCTTTTTGATAGTAGTCATTCTAACAGGAATGAGGTAATATCTCATTGTGGTTTCAATTTGCATTTCCCTGAAGGTTAGTGATTTTGAACATTTTTTCACTTACCTATTGGCCACTCCTATGTGTTCTTTTGAGAAATTATTACTCAGGTCCTTTGAGTTTGGCAGATATTTAAAAGATTATTTTGTCTTGGAATTTTTAGGATTTTCAGAGATGCTTAATGGATGAATGAATAAATAAGTGCATGATAAATGTATGACAAGTGAATCAGAAAAGAGAAAGATTAGAAGAAAGAGAACCAGATAGGTAATAGTCCATAAATGATTATGCAGAAAATGGAAATGTAGACATTGATTTATTCTTAATGTCTTTCTAATATTCTTAATTTTAAACATAATTCATTCTATTGACAACTTGTGATACATCCAGAGTACACTGAAAACTGAAGAGCGTGAATAGATTTTCCTGCCTAACATGACTACTGACCACATATCCGGAGAAATTATTTGTGTAGGTTTTCTAAGTTACGTGAGTTGATATGACTCTTAGAAACATTTTCTTATTTTAGACAACTGAACTAGGGAAAAAACTTCTTATGATTACATTTTACTTCTGCACTGGATCTCTTGGTGTTATGGATTGAATATTTGTGTACACTCAAAATTCATATGTTGGAATTCTAACTCCCAAGGTGATGGTATTAGGAGATGAGGCCTTTGGAAAATGAATGGGATTAGTGCCCTTATAAAAAAGGCCTGAGAGAGCTTCTTCGCCCCTTCCACCATGTGAGGACACAGTAAAAAGATGGCCATCTATAAACCAGAAAATAGGCCCTCGCTAGATATCTAATCTACTGGCGCCTTGATCTTGGGCTTCTTAGTCTACCGAACTTTGAGAAATAAATTTCTGTTGTTCATGAAACACCCAGTCTGTGGTAGTTTGGTATAACAACCCAAATGGAATAAGACACTTGGGAAATTAATACTGACTGTGTCATCTTTCTAATTAAAATTTTCAGGAAACCTATCTAGTAATCCAGGTAATGGTGCCAGTGTAGATAGTTCAGTTATGGATTTCATGCCCCAGAGTAGACCCCAAAGGCCAAATTATTTGGTTAATATGTCTATACTAAACAGGTTAATTAAGTGCTACTCTCTTCTTTGTAAGCACAATCATGGACAAAACACATTTTTTAAAAATAACCTTTTAAATATGGAGAAACAGAACTTCCAAGAAGTTCATTTCTTCCCAATCACTTGAGTACATTTCCAGGAAGAGGAAAGCATGATTATGATGCCATCATGGATTTATGAATTGCTCTTTTTATGAAGAACTCAAAGATAATTAATAGTGCAGACAACATTAGATTGAAAGAAAATCAGCTCATACGAGGTGCTGTAATTATAAATTATGTTAACACTGGAAGTTCTGATCTTTTGGGCAACAATACTGAAGTTTTGCTTTTGTGTGATCAAATAATTACTATATCTTAAAAACACTTTATCACTCTATCCATTCTATTAAAAATCATTGAGAGTCTGATTATGATCTTTCACAAAAAGAGGTAAAAGGAGACAAAAAAGGGGGGAAGAATGTAGATCAAAGTCTATCTAAAAAGAGGGACTGCGAAGGTAATATTTTCCTAGCATAAGGTGCCAATATTCAAGTAAAGCTGGTATTTTGGAGCCAACGAAGAAAACAGTCAGCAAATGATGTCGTTTGAATACCTCCTTTCTTCCCTAGAGGTGTAAAAGGATGCCATGTGGGCTCCTCTGGCTTTGGAGGAACTCCAGAGAAATATCTCACCAAGGTTTCATGACAGATAGGGGGCCAAATGCATCCTGGATGATATTCTCATGGTTTGTGAAGAAGGTGTTAAAGAGCCAAATAAAAGTCATTTTCAGGTTTCTCTGAGCCAGAAAAGAAAAAAAAAAGACAAAAAGTCAAATCTGACAGAGATTCCAGATGAGTTTTAATATTTTAGAATATCCAACCTGTACCTACATCATCCCAGTTCCTGATAAAGATGAGATTGTGTTAATGCTACTCTCTCATCACCCAGGAGAAACAACACCTGTCAGAAAAAGAACGGAGAGGGGCTGGGACCACATCTGAGAAGAAAGGAAGGGGTTCAACTCAAGGGGCAAAGCTGTCCAGCATAGATGGGCTTCTGACACTACAGTGATGTATTAGAATTCACAAGGAAGTCTTGTGGGATTTTAAATATGTGGAAGACAAAGATTCTTAGAAAGTTCCCCACTGAAAAAAGAGAGGGCACGTATCAAAGGTTCGTTGGCATTGATAACCAATACATTCTTCTATTGCAGTCCTTAGCCAGCTGTTTGAAATGAGGAAGGAGAAAAACTAAGAAGAGAAAGAAGAAAATTCTCTGGAAAGCACCAAAGCCTCCAAACAGTTCCAATCTTAGGGTATTACAATGTTAAAATATGAGACACATTATCAGGAGATGAAAGTTCAAAGAGGCCTCAGTTTCGTGTTGGATAAACAGGAACATATGCCCAGCCTCAGAAATATTTCAAATGTGTTGTGAAACTTCGCTCAGTCAGGAGAGAAATGTTAGAGTTCAACTGTGAAAAATTCAATTGCATGGTGGAAAAAAAGCAGGTGCTGGGAATGATCACAAACTTTCTAAGCGTGTGAGTGCCATGAACTACAATAGCAAACAGAAGGAAAAATGTTATTAAGGCTTAGAAAGGTTTTCTGAGCAACGGATAAAATGAACCCACGTAGCATTTACACATCATTGTGGAAATGTATTCATTCCTCTGAGGGAGAAATAAGGTCAAAAAAGAAAGAAATTGAGACCCTGGAAATATTCCACAGTAGGCTTTTGTGGGAAATTTCTAAAATTGGGGGAAATTTGGGCAGAAACCACATAACCAGAGGTGAGAGATCTCTGTTGAGGAAGCTTAATTAAAAGAAAGAAAAAACAATTTATCCACAAAATCTAAGTCCATGTTAGTGTACCAGGTAAGTTCTGTTCTAGAAGAACTTTATTTGTTGATTTATGAGTTGTGATGGCCTAAGAGACTATACAGTATAGTTGATCAAAAATCTTTTCTTAATCCTGTTGCTGAAGGGGTTTTTAATATACTCACACCAGGCTTCTTCTGAGTGGCTTCTATTTCTGTTTCTTTTGCATCCACTCCACTGACTACAGTATTCCACGAATAGTGAGGAAGAGTCAATAAGTGGTGACTGATGAGCTGAGCAAAGACCCAGGACCTAAAAGAAAGCTCACACCAGGCTTCTTCTGAGTGGCTTCTATTTCTGTTTCTTTTGCATCCACTCCACTGACTACAGTATTCCACGAATAATGAGGAAGAGTCAATAAGTGGTGACTGATGAGCTGAGCAAAGACCCAGGACCTAAAAGAAAGGGAAAGCCAAGCAGTTCCAGGAGGCCCGAGTGCTGGCGAGCAGGACTGGCCCTGGTTCCCACGCATGGGCTGTCCCAAATGCTTCACCTTGCAGTGCTCGCCTCCTCTGTCCCAGCTACACAAGGTCATCCCCCTGCTGGGGCCACTCCACAAACACTCACCGTGATGCCTTGCCCTGGGCCCCAGCCATCAACCACAACATCCTAAACACTGGGCTTTTCTTTTAAGCCTCACAAATGACAAATTGCCTTGACTAGTATCCACGTAGAATCTAAAGAAAATTACCGCAGTCTGAGTATTGTCCATTAAAATGACTGTGCCTTGTCCCTTTCCTGAAGACATGCAGTGCTTTCTGCTACTCTGGAAAATTAACCCATGTTATTATGCCACTGAGTCAAGGGGATACCTCCCAAGTTAACATTTGCATTTCATTGTGAAAGAACCTAGAGAGAAGAGAAAGTACAGTCTGACAGAGCAGCAGAATTGATGGAAGCATTATAGGGAGTCACTTTTCTTTTGAAACCCACATTATTCACTCAACAACACCTCCCTATTGCACTTACTTCCTGAAAACTCTGGCTCCCATTAAATATTTGGAGGCTGGCCTGGCCCCTGTC
>NW_007727458.1:84299-86720 GCF_000696425.1 Galeopterus variegatus | reverse complement strand
CTTTTAATTATGCATAAATGCACTCATGCTGTACATATTCTTCAACTTGCTTTTTAGCACTTGACATTGTGTTTTAGATTGTCCGTATAAATACACATGTAACTAGTTTTTTTCATGTTAACTACTATATAGAATTTCATTATATAACTGATGATACCATAATTTATTTCTCCATTCCCATTAAATTTTTCCAATTTTTCACTATTTTGCACAATACTGTATGCATATCTGTTTTAGTCCATTTTGTGTTGCTATAACAGAAATACCTGAAACTGGGTAATTTATAAAGAAGAGAGGTTTATTTAGCTTACGATCCTGGGACAGCTGCATTTGGCACGGGCCTCAGGCTGCTTCTACTCATGGTGGAAAGCGGCAGGCAGCCGGCAGGTACAAGCAGATCACATGGCGAGAGGAAGCAAGAGAGAGAGAAGCAAGAGAGACAGAGAAGGTGCCAGGGTCTTTTTAAAGCAATGAGCTCTGGCAGGAACTAAAAGAGAGAGAACTCACTCATTAATTCCCCCTCCCCCAGGGAGAGCATTAATCCATTCATGAGGGATCCACCCCCATGACTCAGTCAGTTGCCACATTGGAGATCAAATTTCCACATGAGTTTTGGAGGGGACAACACATCCAAACTCCATCAATATCCTTATACATATCTCTGCACATGTGCAAGAATTCTCTGTGGGTGCCTCTACCTCCAAGTGGTATTGCTGGGTTGTGGCATATAACTACTTTCATCTTTATTATGTAGTACCAATTGGTTCTCTAAATGGATTATATGAATTTACATTCCCACTAGCAATGTTTGACAGTTTCTCTTTCTTCGCATGCTCACCAAGACTTTTTGCAAATCTGATGGGTATAAAATAAAAGCTCCTTACTTTGATTTAGACTTCCTTGAAGCCTGAAGATCTTTTCATAATTTGTCTTCTATTTTGTAAATTATCTTTTTATGTATTTTACCCAATTTTCTTTTGAGATGTTTGTCTTTTTGTCATACTTATTTGTAGGAAGGAGTACTATATATTCTGAATACTACTATTTTGTCTCATTTATGTTTGTAAATATCTTCTTTCTGTATGGTGTCTGTCTTATAACCTTGTTGTGATTTGTCAGTCACATTTTTAATACTGATATATCAATTTTTTCTTAATGCATTATGGTTTTTGCGTTTTGTCTAAAATATACTATACTGCAATTATATATAGAAATATACATACGTAAAATATATAAAAATATGTAAATTTACACATACGCACAAATATTACCACATTTTTTCACTTTAACAGAAGTTAAAGTCACCAAACCCAATGAATGATTTCACTTAAAATGCATGCCATCCAACTGGGTCTACTCTGTTGCTTAGCAATTGTTTTTCATTCCAAATTCACCTACCATATTAGGGAAGCAGTGGAAGATTTGGCATCAAAGAAACCTAAGTGCAAATCCCAGCCCTCCCACTTACTAGGTATATGACCATAACCTCTCCATTTCCTATCTGAAACATGCATTGTATCATATCACACAGATTCCTCTAGCCAGCTTGATCTTCTCATGTATAAAAAGGTGAAAATTAATAGCACTCTTCCAAGCCCTTTACAATGAGCTATTTGGATCCTCACAACAGCATGAGGGAGGCATTCTTATTATGTTTATTTCCTCCATTTTACAGAAGAGGAAGCCAAGACGGTAACTAACTTGATCAAGGCCACATAGTTAACACATAGCAGAGCCAGAACTTAAACTTCCACAACCCACGCTCTACAGCATTTCACTGTACTGCTTTGCAATAATTTCTGCCTTCTAAGTAAATGGAAGAATTAATGTAAACACTCAGCCTACTGCCCAATGTACAGATGTACTCTGTAAATGTTATCTATATTTCCCATAAAGGCTGTGTTAAGTTTTCCATTTCACTCCAAACTTGAAAATATTTCCCACAGGTGAACTTACCTTAGCATGCCCCAATATCTTCTGTACAACACTAGAGCCACAGAACCCATGAATTGTCTATTAAACTGTCAGATAATGAGAACCTCATCATCTACAGGCCTTCCACTTTCTTCGTGTTTGCCTTCACCTTCCTCTTCCCCCTCGTTGACTTCTTCATCCTCCTTTTTCTCCTCCTTCAAAACATTCTTGGGGAATCTCACCTGCCTTAACTTAAACTTTGCAAAGAAGTTAGGACTCTCAAAGTGGTGCACTTTCAAATTTCCTCTTCTGACCTACATATAAAGTACCCATTACAATGCCTGGAATATAGCAAGCAATAAAATCCAGATTTTATTATTTGAATTCTTTGGTGTCAGTGCACAACAGGGTAATCACTTCCTCTTGGAGAACAGACTTGGACTTCTGCTACAGCATGAGTGGGAGGTGGTTGTGAGGAACAATAGATATTAAAAAAAAAAAAAAAAT
>NW_007727458.1:82141-83301 GCF_000696425.1 Galeopterus variegatus | reverse complement strand
AAAAAAAAAAAAAAAAAATCACCTTCTCCTCCCCATCCAATAGAGAAAGAACGTCACCTTCCTTCCCAAGGTAACTCCTCTGCTTGTGTCCATTATCTTATACACTTTCCCCTTTCCAAGGACTTCCCCTTCTGTCGAGTCTTCAATCTTTCATTATTTTTTATTCCCTACAACTGTTTTATAGACTCTAAAATGCCATCGATTGCAAAGAAGAAACAAATGTTGCCATTTTATTAGAACATTTTGTCACTCAGATATAGACATGGATTTTTTTCACGTATCACTCTTGAGCCTGCATGAAAAGGAAAATATAAGCACATAAACTAAAACTTTGAATTCACAGTCTGATTTCTCCCTCTTCAGGATTATTGATGTTATTTTTACACACAAGATTGTCCTCTGTGTTATCAAAAATGTTGGTGGCACATCATTTTCTAAGAGTGCTCCTCTGTTGTCTCCAAGACTTCCTTCCAAATGCTCCATCCATCCTCTCAGCTTTGACATGCACGTGCTGACAGTGACTGAAGGTCGTGACTGTGGCCCAGCAAACAGCAACTGTAAAGTTCATCCTGATTTCAGAAATACTAAAATGGGAACACAAAAAGTACACCACACAAACAATGAAGTATAGTAGATCTCTCTTCTCTGTTTACAATCATGATGAAATCACCCTATAAAGTTAATGAAAAAAATTGAATATTAGAAGGAAGAAAATACTGCGGTGAGGGAAAACAGATGGGACCAAAACCTTCTCTCTCTCTTCAAATCATCAATGTGCTTGTTAATTTAAAAGATTTATTTAAATTCATTTATCAAAAATTCTAACCCAATATGTTTATTTCATTCATTGTGTTCATATAACTTTTCTGTACATCATATACTTTTTAAAAATTTAACTGGACAAGTAAGCTTTTCTTTCATAAAATAGTGAATATTTTATGGTTTTATCAAGGATTAGGTAATAAATATTTCAATACACTTTAATTTTGTTTGTTTTTGTTTGTTTGTTTTTGGCAGCTGGCCAGTACAGGGATCCAAACCCTTGATTTCTTTTTTTTTTTTTCCTTTTTTTTTTTGTTTTTTTTCGTGTCCGGCAACGGATCGCAACCCTCAGTGTCGTGCCCGTACCGGACCGGGACCAGCAACAGGATCGCAACCCC
>NW_007727458.1:10160-81288 GCF_000696425.1 Galeopterus variegatus | reverse complement strand
ATATAATATAATATAATATAATAGTTTAAAGTCAGGTAGTGTTATGCCTCCAGCTTTATTTTTTTTGCTCAGAATTGCTTTGGCTATGTGTGGTCTTTTGTTATTCCTCCATATAAATGTCTGGAGAGTTCTTTCCATTTCTGAGAAAAATGTCATTGGAATTTTGATGGGGATTGCATTGAATTTGTATATCACTTTGGGTAGTATGGTCATTTTCACTATGTTGATTCTTCCAATCCAAGAGCATGGGATATCTTTCCATCTTCTTGTACCCTCTCTAATTTCTCTCAGTAGTGGTTTGTAGTTCTCATTATAGAGATTTTTCACATCCTTGGTTAACTCAATTCCTACGTATTTTATTTTTTTGGTGGCTATTGTAAATGGGCAGGCTCAAACCCTTGATTTCAATATACTTGAATTCAGACAATTGATTCACAGACCTCCGGACTACCCAAAATGCTGAATCCATCTATACCCAACACGTCTTTAAAAATTTTAATAATATTTTTTGAGATTTCCATATATTATTTTTAATATTTTTATTGTATATATTTAACATGTAAAACATAATGTTTTGATATGAATATACGTAGTAAAATGATTACTACAGTCAAGCAAATTAATATATCTATCACTGCACTTAGTTTTCTTTTTTTGTGGTAACAGCACCTAAAATCTACTTATCCTACATAACCATAATTTTTTACCCTTTGAATTGGCAACATTTTACCTTCTCTTTGTAAAGAACCTTGGCAAAACTTCTAAGATTATGAAATAGCTGCTTCAACACTTTAAGACATTGAATTACTTTTTAACTATGAGTAAATGATTTAATAATACTTTTTAAAATAATATTTTTATCATACTCATTTACTTTAAAATTAATTTTCTCATTTCATGCAAATTATTATATTGGCCTACTTGAAATCCTAAATTGTCCTGAGTTATTTCCTCCAGAACAACGGAGCATTTTAAAGCATAGATCAAAGAATCAAAGAAATAAAACTTAAAACAACGAACTTCTTTTCACTGCCATCCCCATCTTGGTGGCAAGAGTACAAGACAAATAATATTGTTGGGGAAGGTGTGAAGAAATGAGCATATTCATTATTGCTGTGACAATATAAATATAAACATCCACTCTGGAGGGTATTTTGACATTTATTTTAAAGCCTTAAATTGTGTAAATGCCTTGAATTTTTGATTCGAGTAATAAAGATTTATCATAAGGAAACAATTAGAAAAGTATCCAAATATGTACAGAGGATGTTTGTCACAGAGTCATTCAGAATAGTAAAATATCAAAATAATCCAAATGTTCAACTACAGTTGATTAACAAATTATGGTGTATCTATTTTAAAATTCTTTAGCCAATAAAAATTATGGGTTAGATCCCTATATATTGACATGATGTGGCAGAGGCAGGATGCCTGCTAATCGTGTCTCCTGCTCCTTTCATTTCCTTCCCTGCTTGCAGTTAGGTGAAACCATGTAAATACTTCTGGCCAATGAAATGTGGAAGTAAGGTGTCACTTCCAGACTGAGACAATTAAAGCCCTGGAAGATTTTCCAATCTCTTTTTTCTCTTTCCTTAAATATTGAGAAAGCGGGGCATTTGAAAACACTGTGGTGACAAGAAGAGGAAGCTTCCATCGGCCTGGGCCCCTGAGCGAATGTGTGGTGCAGAGCCCTCCAGTAACCTGTTTGGGATATGAAACATGAGCAAGAAATAAACTTTTGTGGTGTTAAACAACTTAGAATTTAGGATTTTTGTACAGCAGTCCAAATTGGCCAAGCCTAACTAGTACACGCTGTAAAAGATTTATGACATATTAAATGAAACAAGTGTCAAGGAAATAATATACAAAAAGGTAATACAATTCGTTTTTGTATAATGGAATGACATTATTTTATTTGCTATTTCTTCTAATTTTTTTAATGAGCATGTTAATATGTTTGTAAACTTTAATAATTAAATTCTTTGAAGAAAACCTTAGAAAAAACAAATTATATACAATGCTCAATAAAAAACAAATTTATTAACTGATAGATAGAAAACATACCTAGGGCCGGCCCGGTGGCGCACTGCTACAGTGCGCCGCTTGGGAAGCGTGGAGGCGCTCCCGCCGAGGGTTCGGATCCCACATACAGACCGGTTCCCGCTCACTGGCTGAGCGAGGTGCGGGTGCGACATGGAGGGTTGCGATCCCGTTGCCGGTCCTGGTCCGGTACGGGCGTGACACTGAGGGTTGCAATCCGTTGCCGGACACGAAAAAAGACAAAAAGGAAAAAAAAAAAAAAGAAAACATACCTAAATTTTACCAGCTCTTTTACAAGCTAACAGTGTTCAGGAATAAGGGATAAAGGGATCGACAGGCAAGATTGCTCAGCCCATGTGTTTGCGTGTAGAGGGGAGGTATGTGGGTGCTTAGATGTTGCAATCCTCAAGCAAGTGAAAGAAGACTCTTGGTGGCAGTAGGAAAGTTGTGGTGTTGTACAATGTGGCATGGAAAATTAAGAACAAATGTTCTCTCTATGGAAAATGCCTTGGAGGTAAGTAATGAAGCTGGAGATGAGGAGCAGAACCCTGATTTATCCAAAAGCCAGCAGAGATAGCTGCCTGAGAAGAGAATAGCATTTATATAAAGGTTCTGTGAAATTCTGAAATTCTGCAAGTTAGCACTCTCCAGTCTGCCCAGACCCTGAACCCCTCTCCTTTGGCTCCCCTCCCTTCCTTTCCTACCTCGCCTCTGTGCTTTCTATTGCCTTCTCTTTTTCATCTCATTTTCTGTTTATTTTATTCTCAGGAACCATCATGTCCTCAAGTTATTTTCCATTACTCAGAAATTTTTCCATTACTATAAAAGCAGTCAGGAAGGCAAAGAGAACATGCACGGCCTTTCAGATGAGAGTGAAGTTGGAGGAGTTTCCTTCCATTCCCTCATGGTGAAGACTGAAGGTTGTAGAGAGGATGGAAAACGTGAGTGTTACTGATTTAGTGAAGGTTGCTGCCCCCAGAGCAAACACTGTCTTCCCTGATACGGGTTAGCCTGGTGGTGTAGATGTTAGGACTAGGGGCTTTCTTGTGTTGCTGCACATGCATTGGCTTATCAGTTTACTTGTTTTCCATTCACTAGGGCAAATCCCTAAGCAAGGAGCTACCTAAGTTCTCTGACACGACGTTGATGTAAAACTTGAAAGCAAAGAGAACTGAATGGGGGTTTGATTCTGTGCCATGGTGATAATGAGGATCAGCTAAGGAGGTCTGTTACTGGCAGAACTGGTGTGTGCTTTAAGACACACAGTGGTGCCAAGAAACAACACAAAGTGTGAGAACAAGCAGAGCAAGTCACGATCCATTGCAGATTCCAAATTGTACACTTCTGTCTCTATATAGAGCATGTCAAAAGTGTCATTTCTGCTGTCATGAGAACTTTTTAGATTGTCACCATCATAAGTACAGCAACAACAGTAGCATTTCTTTATATTAACTGCATCTGAATCCCACAGCAAGATGTAGTTCCCTCTGACACATTTGACTCGGGGAATATTAGGCTGGGAGAATCTCTGGGGGAAATGAGGCACTGCTTTCTGATTCTATGTAAAGAGGAGTCGTTCTGGTTGACATAGACTACAGAGTGTTGTACTTTTTTGGATCTGGCTGTCAGAAATCTCCAAGTGTGGTGTGAAAGATGTATAATATTTTTTCAGCAAGGCTATTTTTTTCAACCGGTATTATGTGGGTTCGAAAACAGAATGGGACCTCTCTCATTACTAAATCCTTCCAAGCCCTAATCGTCCAGCTGAGGTGCTGGAGGTGAGAAACTGTCACAGTTTCAAATGTAGTGGGAAAGAAAAACATTTTGGAGGGTCATATGCATTTCTCTTGTTATTTCTACCTCTTTAAAAAAAGACATCTTTGGTTCATTTGGGGGGAAAGCTCTTATTTATGCACGCACATTATAAAATAAAGTCTTCCTTTGTTACATAAGACAAAACAATTCTGGGGAATGCCTGGAGGATACTTTAATAAATAGTCTCTTTTATTTACTTCTTTTTCTATGTGAATTTTTAAAAAAATCTCTGACAAAAATATATCAAGTCGTCCTCAAGAACACAGAATTCTTATTATTACCTGATGTAGAGAAAATGCACTTTAATTATTAAACACATACACTCACTATATGGGACTAGAATGAAAATGAAGCCAGAGTTGTTACTTTGAAGGAGTGATATGAATTTTTTTAAAACTCTAAGTACAGTTTTTTATTTTTTATTTAAAAAAAATTATAGAGAGTAAAATCTACTCTTTAGGATGTACAGTTCCGTAAGTTTTGACAAATGCATACAGTTAGCTACCACCACAATCAAGATGAAGGAAAGAACCCCAGAGCATTCCCCCAAGTCCTTCTGTAGCCATACCCTGCCCTCAACCTCAAACCCTGGCAACCATTTATTTGTTTTGTCTCCATAGTTTTGTCTTTTCCAGAATGGCATATAAATCAAATCATACAGCATGCAGTCTTCCGTGTCTGGCTTCTTTTACTTATCAAAATACATTTAAGATACATCCATACTGTTAAGTAAGTGTATGAGGCATTCTTTTTTATTTTCAAATAGAATTCCATTTGTATGGATGTACCACAGTTTGCTTATCCATGCACCAGTTGAAGACATCTGAATTGTTTCCAGTTTTTGGAGATTATGAATCAAGTTAGTATAAATATTCATGTACAGGTTTTTTGTGTAAACATATGCTTTTATTTCTTTTGGGGAAATACCTAGTAGTGGGATTGCTGGGTCACATTGTAAGTGCAAGGGTACTTCAAAAAGTTCATGGAAAAATTGAATTAGAAGATAATATGAATCCTTTCATAAACTTTTTGAAGACCCCTCGTATATGTTTAAATTTAAAAGAAACTGCAAACTATCTTCCACAGTGGCTACGCCATACGGTATTCCCATCAGCAATGTACAAGAGTTCCCTTTACTCAGAATGCTCACTCACACTTAGTACTGCAGTTCTTTTAAAATTTTATTCATTCTAATAGTCGATAGTGATAGTTCATTACGGTTTTAGTTTGCACATGAAATGATGTTCAACATCATTTGTCATTAGGGAAATAATGATGTTTAAATAAGCACATGAAATGATGTTCAACATCATTAGAAATTATTTCCCTAATGACTAATGATGTTGAACATCATTTCATGTGCTTATTTCTTATCCATGTATCTTCTTTATAACTGTGATTTATCTGTACAATTTTTTGGCCCAGTTTAAAAATTGGATTCTTTGTTCTCTTACTGAGTTTTGAGATTTCTTTATATATTCTGGATAAAAATTTTTCATTAAATATGTGTTTCACAAATATTTTCATGAAGTCTGCAGCTTTTTATTTTCTTAGCAGTGTCTTTGAAAATAAAGCAGGTTTTCATTTTAAGGAAATCCAATTTATCAATTTTTCTTTGGGTGCTTTTGGTGTCATGACTAAGAAGTCTGCCTGGCCCAAAGTCATATTTTCTCTTGTTCTTTTTGTTCCAGGAATTTGATAGCTTTAGATTTTACGTTTAAGCTTATAATCCGTTTTGAGTTAATTTTTGTATGAATTAGGCCCAAAGTCATATTTTCTCTTGTTCTTTTTGTTCCAGGAATTTGATAGCTTTAGATTTTACATTTAAGCTTATAATCCGTTTTGAGTTAATTTTTGTATTAATTATGAGGTATGGGACAAAGATCATTTTTTTGATATAGGTGTCCAATTCATTTAAGAACATTTGATGAAATGCTATACTTTCTCCTTTAAATTGCTTTTGCACCTTTGCCAAAAGTCACTTGATCGAACATGTGTGTGTCTATTTCTGACTGTCAGTTCTGTTTTGAGGATCTATGTCTATCCTTTCACCAATACTGCATTGCTTTGATTACTATAGCTTTATAGTAAATCTTAAATTAGATTGTGTGAGTTTTCCAACTTGTTCTTTTTCTAAATTGTTTTGACTATTCTAGTTCCTTTGCCTTTCCATATGAAATTTAGAATCAACTTGTTGATTGCTACAAAAAAAATACTGCTGGAATTTATATTTGGATTGTGTTAAATCTATATAATATAAATTTTAGGATATAAAGAAACTTCCACAAAACACAACTAAAAATCCTAAGAGGCATCCTAGAATCAATCCACAGGAGCTAACATTCGTGTTTGTTTACTTGGCCTTTGATAGTTACATCTCTCTTTTAAAATAGTATGCAATGGAGAAAATACTGAGATTACAAAACCCATTTCTTGGCCTCATACATTCTGTGGGGAGGTCTCATCATAAATCATAACTTAACTTTCAGGTGTGCAAATTAACTGAATAGGCTTTAGAAGTCAAAATAATCAGGTATAAAAAATAGTTCATCCTAATAGCATATTCTGCATACTTCTCTCTGCCCAAAAGGATTGAGTGGTATCACACAGAGAACCACAGTTTCCTGCAGCGTCCCTATCTGTTTGTCCTGTTTGAAGAATGACAACACAGCTGCTTAGGGACACAGGCTCCAACTTAGATTATGAGAAGGAGGAATATTAAAGGGATATTCACATTATATTGGGATAATTACTAATCCAAAGAGAGCTTATGAAAGGGAGCCTGAAATTCATGTTCATGGGGTCCTAGGATCACTACTATGTTAATATCACAGAAAAGAATAGCACCATTTTTTCAGTGTTTCATCTACACCCTGTTTGTTTCTTCCCTTCAACTGTATTGTTTGATGCACTGCCAGTTTTCTTGGTTTCCTGGAGATTTCCATTATAAAAGCTGTAAAAATCTTTTAATTGCACCAAACCAAGCACTCATTCTTTGTTGACATGGGGCTGGCTTACATCTTGAGAAATTTTCAAACAAAGTCTGTGGATAAAAGTATAGCAGCATGTTTTACACATTGAAGGGAAAAAAAATAAAAGAGGATTAGTTTTTTGTTTGTTTTTTTTTTCTTGTTGCTACACACTTTCTGGCATCATTTTAAATTTATTTATAATACTGCTGTCATTAATATTATGCTCACTTGGTTGAAATTATTTTTTTTCTGCCTTTGGAAATAGAGCTTCTCAAGACTCATAAATAAGAACATATTATATAAGTACTGTGGGTTATTTAACATTCTGATCAACGAGATATTTTCTACCCCCAAATGACAATCTTTAGAGCTTTGCAGATGTAAGTTTGTCAATCTCAGATCATGAGTAGGGTTTACATTTGAAAGAGAATCTGATACATTGGTAAAGTGGTTAATTTTGCCCTCAAACCTTTTTCATGAAATCACAAGTGGAGAAATCAGGATGGGAAGTTCTCATTAAGAACTGACCTTGTCTGTATGGCATTGACCCAGATCAGACCACACAAGCTCATGTAGGTTGAAAAATTTTTGAGAATATAGATTCAGAATTTGCTAAGGTTCTTTTTATTTTGGTTTGCTATCAAACCAGCAAATAAGCATGGCAAAAACTATAAAGTAGGTGAAGGTATGAGTAGAGGCGAGTGGATTCTTCTTCACGACAGTGTAACAACATATCAACCATGAGACTTTCAAAGGGGAGGTGAAGACTGAGGGCAGAAGAAAAGTGCTATTGCTTTTAGGAAGGAATTTAGGGAATGCATGAAACGAGGACAATGCTCAGTATGGAGAGTTCAAAACCAGGGGGAGCTTGGGGCAAGTGGCAGCAATAGGAAAAGAGTTGAGAGACCAGCCTCTCGATGGTGCCTGTAGCTGGAGATAGTACTTCAAGCAAAAAATAGCATTTTTAAGAGGAAAAAGAAAAACCATGAGTGCAGACAATTAACTCACCTCCACTTCCAGCTGGCATGGAAATGACTATAGAATGTAAGACTAACACGCCAGTACTAGCACTGGAAATGAGGAAAAATGACACTCACATGCCAGACACTTGGGAATTCCTATTTTATTGAAAGTGATATTTAGGGCTGATTTGTGACTTTCCATACCACAAGGTACCTGGGAAGTAGGTAAAAAAGACCCTGAATAAAAAAAACACTGACACCCTTTAAATAAAAGGAATGAGGGCAGGATATGGGGCAGACAGCCACCACAAACAGAAAATATGTGTGGATGAGCTTTCGTCTGGAGCAGATGGCCCCAACGAACAGAGTTGGCAGAGTGGGGCTTCCTCTGAAAGACATGGAAAAGATACTGTAAGTCAAAAGGAGACCATCTGGAGGAAGCAGAGGAAATGCCTTCCCTAAAATAGATTTACTGCAAGAAGAAAAGCTCATTTTACAAAATGTCTAATTTAGGTTCTCAAAAATATATGTCAAACATCAAAAGGATGAAATTAAGAAAAGTCAAATTTCATGAAGGTAAAAAATAAAATTGTTCAACTAAAACTGGAGGAAGAACAATGAACAGCAGACTGGTTACTGCAGAAAATTCACTTTGTGAAACAGAAGAAAAGTTTCAGAATTTATCCAGAGGCAAAGGATAAAAGGATGAAGATGATTTTAGAAAAAATGAGTTCTATGGAAGAAAAATTCTAATCATCTAAGTTGTGTATAATAAATACTGGAATGATAGAATCCACAAATGAGAGAGAAAAAGACAGGGCAGAAAAAAATAATTTAAAAAAATTTTTAAATTAATAAAGCCCGAATCTACAGAGTGGAAAAGCTCCCCCAAAATTACCAACTCAAGAATAAATAGAAAAATATTTTTAAAATTTTCTTAGAGACTATATATTTTCATCTAAAACATTAAAAGTCATATAATTTAATAACTCTCTAAGGCAAGATACTATTTGCAATCTTTTCTTTGGGGGCTTTACATTCTAGCAGCATTAACTAGTTGAGACCATTTTAAATGGCTTTTTAAGCACTACACCTCTATAAGACTAAAGATCTACATTTAGTCCAGGTGCCAAATAAAATCTACCTGAGACCCAAGAATTTTAGCACGACCGACCTTAATTGAGAGCAAACCTAATTAAGTAAACTAAAAATATTAAGCTAATTTAGTTAGCATGCACAAACCAGAGGTCCTGACTAACTCCCTATTGGTAAAGAAATTGAGAAAGTCAATCTAAATTTGAAAACACTGAGTTGACTTATCTCAGATAAGACAGCTAAAATAAAAGAGAAGAAAAGTTTTAGCAATTTATTCAATTCAAAATGGAAGTTGTTGTTCTCAGTATCTGTTGTATCACGGAAAAGCATATACCGTTAGCTTCAATGTCCGGGTTTCTTAGATAATGTTACCACAAGAGTGAATTATGATTGCCTATTTCTTTATGCTTGTGTCATTACCCTCTGCCAATTTAGGGAATATTTAGAAGAAATTCAAACTGCTTAAGTAGACTGAGCTAAGGGCAAGTGGAATGTTGACCTCTTAATGAACTTGACTGTTAAATACACATGTATGCAGGTATTGTCTACAAGCCCTTCACAGGTATTGGCACCTTGTGTCTGGAATTAAAATATTTCCCGCCACTGGACTGCTCTTGCTCTTTCTCCCTTTCCCACACCCTCTCTCTTCTCGTGGTTTCTTTCATGCATCTGGATTGACAACCTGTTTTAAATGAGTCTTTGGACTTTGACCTGGACCTCAATTCCAGTTCACATGTTTTCCATTTTCCCATGGCCCTGTGAATCTCTACTACAAATAACAGATACTGTAACCCCTGAAGCTCTTCCCAAGATCTGTAGGAATTCTCTTTGCACACATCAGGAAAGAAAAAAATCATTCCTATAACCAACTTCCATAAGGTCGGTGGAAATCGTCATTTCAGAAATGATTTACTACACACTGATAAACATTTATCATGATTTAGGTTTCTCCACTGAAGCTACGTAAAGGAAAAACTTCCCAATGAGTTTGAAATATAAAGCAGCTGCTAACTTTGACATGGAACTTGTTGAGCTGAGGGAGAATTACAGAGAACGTACAGTTTCCCTGAAATTTGAAAGTGAATATATGAGTCTCAGAATTGTCCTTTAATTCCTAGCTATGTAGCAAAAATATGACTTTCATTTTATTTTATTTGGCTCTGTGAAAGGGCGTTCTCTTTCATGAAACCACAAATTCAGAAGTGGGAGCTATTACTAGTGATGCAAAATTGCAATCAGTATTGACATGTTGACGGAGTTTGGATGTGTTGTCCCCTCCAAAACTCATGTGGAAATTTGATCTCCAATGTGGCAGTGTTGGAAACTGATTGAGTCATGGGGGCGGATCCCTCATGAATGGATTAATGCTCTCCCTGGGGACGGGGGGATTAATGAGTGAGTTCTCGCTCTATTAGTTCCCGCGAGAGCTCGTTGCTCAAAAAGAACCTGGCACCTTCTCTCTCTTGCTTGCTCTCGCCATGTGATCTGCTTGTACCCGCCGGCTGCCTGCCACTTTCCGCCACGAGTTGAAGCAGCCTGAGGCCCATGCCAGATGCAGCTGTCCCAGAATCGTAAGCCTAATAAACCTCTCTTCTTTATAAATTACCCAGTCTCAGGTAATTCTGTTACAGCAACATAAAATGGACTAAAACACATGCCTTGATAAAAAATATTCTACAGGTTTTCAAATGAAATCAATTTATTAAGGAACAGTATTGCCATTCATTTGCTAAAAAATGATCAGTGACTAGCAATATGCCTTTAATGGTAAGCTTTTTATATAAAACTTGATTAAAATTTTAAAATTACTTTTTTATGACTTTCAAACTATATATTTTAATATAGAATAGGCTGTAATTTCTATTTTTATAAATTGTAAAAATCCTTGTAACCTGAGTATACGGAATGCTTGATGGAATGGTCAATTACTGAAAAATCTGAAAGCTCTGGCCTAGATGATGACTATCTGTAAGACGTAAACACAAGAGAAAGAGTGACTATGAAAATTAGATTGTAACCACTTGCTCATGTTGCTGGTTATGTTCATTTCCCATTGATAAATATAGATGAACAGAAAGAGATAGAACCTATAGATAGACTCATCAACCTGCCCATCACAAATGGTATTAATCATAGAAATACATTCACTAAGTTAACCCAAGACTAAATGCAAATGATCTATGAAAAAAATAAAAACATATACTGTTACAATAAATTTGGTTTGCATCTGAATACATTTCAAGGATAGTACCTATTTTTCTAATTCCTTAAATGGTTTGGGATTGTTAGGAATCATAGAGTAATGTGTTCTACTGTTTTCTATCTATATTCTGCAAATAACCAGGCCTGAAAAAACTGCACATGCTTGGTGAAGAACAATAAGAGATTAGAAGAACATGTACAATTTGAGCTAGGAGTTAGTACTTGAACTGGGAAATGGAAGATTAGTAACACTGGGAATATCTAAAGCGCATATACCTGTGAGAAAAATTAGCTTTGTTCTTGTGTTTGAAAGCATGATATAGGGAGATGTGGTTAAAAGGAACTTCAGCTTCATTTGTGATTTTCCATACATGTATGTTGAAGACCTAAGGTTGCCATAGCTTTTGTCATTCATTTACCCACTTCCATCCCTTAAGTCCTTCATTAAATCTGTAGGAAGAAAGAAAAAAACAAACAAGCATACTAACAGACAAAAAGATTTCAATCAAATGTAACATTCATGAGGATGTAAGTTGGTGGCAGTGGGGGGCTGGAGGATGGGTGGATATGCCCCCATGACATAGCATTATGAAGTCCTTCTCAGAGGCAAAGAAAGTGCAGCAAGTATCAGAAACACACTAAACACCAACATGCTGGCAGATGAATTTTGCTATACACTCTATGAAACGTGTGTTGTTTCTATTTTGTTCTACAGTGTAAAAAGAGAACGTCTTTCAGGAAAGAAACTAAAACTTAAGAGAAGATGAGTCTTGTCTAACTGATAAGCCTCCAATAACCACATTTTAATTTCTAACTATGAATCCCTCAGTTGTAATTGTCCACCTATCTTCTTTAGCAGACTTTTTTGGGTAATTTTGCCTTACTCTTTGGTTTGAGTGAACTACGATCAGCTATCTCTCTCCAAGTCCAATTCTAATATCCTGAGTGAAGTTTTCTACAACAGTCTGGCTTCAGAGAAAGGAGGTACATGAGAAGACACCCCTTTGTCTTGTCATCCCTAGACTGCCCAGCATGCCAGGTGTCAGTGGGGATTTATACTCCATTAACCATACCATGCGCCTCTTTCCACAGGTTTTAGACCCTTGGGTTTCCTGGTTTTGCCCTTAACCCTAGACACACCATCTTAATTAAATAAACTTTTCTGGACATTCCAAGTGTTGGACTCTGTACAATATGGTAGCAAAATAAATAATTTGTAAGTTGCTTGAGTTTGAGTATTTCTCTGGTTGGATTGTTTGGAAATTTAAGAACAGTATTTGAACTATATTTTGAAGTTGAAACCATAAAAGGACTTCAGAGCATCAATGTCAGTATTTCTACCTTTCTGAGAAGAAGGCTTATACTTTAGGATTTGCTGTTAAGTGTGAAGGAAAATTGCTGGCTTACCTGAACCAGCTGCTACCACCTCATTTTATGTTCATAATAATGACATGAGAATTTTGGCAAGTGGAACTGTTGCTTAAAACCTAGGAGAATGAAAGTGTCTGTCAAACAGTGTATTCAGGCCCAAACCTAATGGTTTACAAACCAGATGATGAGTGTGTACATGTTATGAATTGCTGCTGTATGTTGCTTTCCTAAGTTTTGTATACAAAGTGGTGAAAGTTTCCATTCTACTGATGTGACTTATCAATACAACAGATGAGATGTTTGATAGAAACATTGCTGTCATTTCTAATTAATTCATAAGCTATTGTTCAGTTTCCTTTTATGCTACAAGCTCAGCTGAGAGCCAGGAGTTTGTGTTTAATCAGACACAGTACACATCTATGTCTCACAGAACATCAAGATAATAACCAATATAATTTTTTTGAAAAACCTAATATCTTAAGTCTGTAAAGTCTGTTTTAAGAAGATCTAGTTTAACTCCTCAGAAAAGTCCATTTTTATGTAAACTCTTTTAAGCTTTCTATTTATTATTCAGTATATTTTGACTTCCTTTGAGGGCTTTAATGCAGTCCCACAGCTGCTAATACACAAGTTACGGTTGATAGAAGTGAAAGCAGAAAGATTGCTTGTAGGAAGAAAGCATAAATGGTGTTTGAATTGGATTTTGAGACTGAAAGAGAAAGAATTTAGAGAACAAGTGCCACTATCCATAACTTCCAAGGAAGGCGGCTTTAATTTGCATTTAGGTCCCAGTCAGGGATGAGAATTGCTAGCTGGCCTGAAACAGCTGGTACAATCATATCTTATGTCAGGGCTGCCCATTATCATCCCAACACAAAACCTCAGGTTTTCCTCCTAATTGTCTGCAAGAGCAGTCGAGTCTCTTTATGGTTTACTTTTTCACTCTCTAAGAATTCTCTTCTCATTAGGGTCTGACTGGAGACCCTTGTTGGTCAGTGTCAAGCCACTCGACTGATGGTGCACACATCCTTGGCTTAGTTAGCTGCAGAGTACCTGGAGACTGCAGTTAGTAGCAAATCAGCTTCTGCAGAATCATGGAAAGGGGAGTGTCTCTTTTTTTGGTTGCTTTCTTTGGAAAAAAAAGACTTCATAATCTGGGATTAGAAAATAATCTTTGAAGTGGATCTTATTTGCTGGTTTAGTATCTAACACTATTATGAGGAATCTTGTCTTAAAAATATGGTCCAACACCAGGAATTTGAGAGCACATTCAATTTCCACTCTTTTTTAAAAACCTTTTTTTCCCATTTGTTTCTCTATTGAAAAAAGAAGACAAAAGGTGAATTTTAGAATGAACATATACATGGGGCCGGCCCCGTGGCTCACTCGGGAGAGTGCGGTGCTGGTAGCGCCGAGGCCGTGGGTTCAGGTCCTATATAGGGATGGCTGGTGCACTCACTGGCTGAGCGTGGTGCAGACCACACCGTGCCAAGGGTCGCGATCCCCTTACTGGTCAAAAAAAAAAAAAAGAATGAATATATATGTGTATTATTCATGCACACATATATAATATTTTACATATGGCATTCATATATAATGAATATATATGTGTATTATTCATGCACACATATATAATATTTTACATATGGCATTTCCTTTAGCTAGTTGCTACTTAATGCTTTAATGATTCCTGATTTAGAAAACTGTATATTTTTTTTATAGAATGCTGATTAAAAACATGACAGATATAAACATATACTATAATAGAAATCATGATTAAAAAAACTGTTGCAGAATGAGATAGTCTAGTGTATTTAAGTTTCTCATAGCCGAAAATGTTTTTGATATTAACACTTGATGACTTATCTAAACTATATTTATTGGTTTTTGGAACCAATGTGATATCCTAAGTTTAAGTTGAATCTGTCTCCAAATTTCTCAGTGAAGTGGTTCAACCAATGCCTATTGCCAAGTGCTAAATATGTATATCTCTTCTACCACAGGTAATTATATAGTGGTCCTATCAATAGGCCAGAGCCAAATGGCAAGAATTCACTCTTACCCACTAGAGCACCACTGTCCCTCTCCCATCTAGCATACCTGATGGGATGTCTACCTGCAACCTTGATCCTGTCTACTGCACCCATAAGGAAACCATCTGGTAACCCCTCAGCCCATGCTTTAGAGCAAGCAGCTTCTGCCTGGTTTATTACAGGAGAAGCCAAACCATCTTGTTATCTTACTTATGGCATAAGACACTATGATAAACATCAGGGAGGCAGTGATTAATAAGACAGATATGGTCCATGTCCTCATGGAATTATTGAGGAGGACTTCTCAATATAATTTATAAATATAAGGAAATATTTTTAAATCTCCAAACAAAGAAAAGTGGCTGCTTAAATAGAAGTATTGTTTAAGTTAAGACATTTATTGTAAGAAATATCCAATATGAATTAGCTTAAGCAAAAACAACAAAAACGGGGAGAATTATGTGGAATTTAGAGGCTTACACAAACAGAAAATGCAAGGGTAGAACTGGTCTTGGTGATAATAATCAGAATGAAGGAAATTTGGAAAACCAATAGGAATCTTTTCATGAATTTTCTGCTTACAAGAGTAGCTTGGCCTTATTCTCTCCTGCTGATAGGGGTTTTATCCTCGTGACAGGGAGCATAGTTGTTTGTTATTCTTTCAAAACAAGAAGTCAAGGATCCTTCTTGCCAGCTTGTAAAAATCACAAGGAAGAATTCTGACTGGTCCATCTTGGGACTTCATGCTTAGACTATGATGAGGTCAGCCTGTGGTAAGTGGGTGTACTCTGATTGGCAGCCCCCACCAGATAGGCATGGTTAGCACGAGAGGAGAACACCGGGATCAGGAGCATGAGGAGTGATAGCAATAACAATAACAGCAACGATTGATTTTAGGGGCAAGGGACATGCAGAACAATCAGAGCAGATGGACTCAACTAAAACTGCTACAGAATGAAACAGGACACAACTTAAAAATGTAATTCCTACTGTCTGTAGGAACTCAGTAAATAGGTCATTAAAGAGGGCAGTTTGTCATAAAACTAAAGGAAAACTTTAACTTACCTATGGTAAAGGTTCGCGTGTTGGGTATGCAAGGACAGTGATCCCAACCAAGACAATAACCCACGTGGCTGCTGTATTAGTCCGCTTTGCGTTGCTAACAGAAATACCTGAGACTGGGTAATTTACAAGGAAAAGAGGTTTATTTGTCTTACGATTTGGGGACAGCTGCATCTGGCAGGGCCCTCAGGCTGCTTCTATTCATGGTGGAAAGTGGCAGTCAGCCAGTGGGTACAAGCAGATCACATGGAGAGAGGAAGCAAGAGAGAGAGAGAAAGGAGGTGCCAGGGTCTATTAAACAACCAGCTCTTGAGGGAACTAACAGAGCAAGATCTCACTCATTAATCCCTCCTCCCCCAGGGAGAGCATTAATCCATTCATGAGGGATCCACCCCCATGACCCAAACAGCTTCCAGCACTGCCACACTGGAATCAGATTTCCACATGAGTTTTGGAGGGGACAACACATCCAAAGTCCATCAGCTTCATTACAGGATTTCAGCATATTGAATTGAATTTATTTTAAAATGCACAGTTAGCCCTAACTATATATTAAGCACTAGTTTAAGAATCATTTTATTTTCACACCAGCCCTATCGGGTAAGCAGTGTTATTATACCCATTTTACAAATAAGCAAACTGGAGCAAGGAGAGGCTAAATGACTTGTTCAAGAGCATATTGTCAGTAACCAACAGAGCCAGGCAATAAGATCCAGAGACTGTGCTGCTCCTCTAAATTAAGATGCACCTGTTAAGTTGATAAACTCCCCTATACCTCACAGACAACATAAGAATAAAGAGGCTCTTCAGACTGGGGTTCTCAGCTGTGCACCTACTGGCCAGCGTGTCTCTGTAGAACTGAGAGAGACCAAAAGAGTTATTTCAGAAACATTCATTTCACGTGATCTTCTGTTGTAAGAGTTTGAACATAAAATTTTCTTCTGTTTTTTCTTTGTCACGCATCTTTAAAAGATAAATTATTGTTCAAGATTAGGCTCCGGCTCCTGTATTGTAATTAGAGTGCTAATACACTGAAATTGAAATTAATTTTCTAGAATTCAAGACTAGTAAGGCGGCAAAGATATAGAATAAGGTGCTGAGACCTCATATGCAAATCTCTCCCCCCAAAATTACTGTATGGCACCAAATGATAATCTAGACCTGACATTATAATTGAGACCCATGATAACTGCCAGAATTGAGATGATACCTGGGTAAAGTAATAAAATCCACAGATCAGAGAGAGGATCTTAGTAGGGGGTTGTGTGAAAGGAATGACGGATCACAAACCCCACAAGAATATTATTCCAAAGATATAGGTAAATTAGAGCTGCATTCTTGAACATCTTAAACCTGTTCAAATGTATCTGGTTGGTTTTATGTATAACACCTGTGTCTCCTACAAAAAGAGGCTTACAGAGTGGCTGAGGAAGGCCGTGGGGCTGATTTTCAGGCTTCTGGGCTTGAAGTTCCTGCTCCTGCTCATCCGGAGCATCTATGGAACCAGGGACGCTAAGGGAGCTCGGCCATGCAGAGCCCTTTCCATGCTCTCATTTATTTTACTTTATTTTTCTTTCATGATAGTCACTTCATTGAAGTATATTTTATATATGGTAAAATACACAGCTCTTGAGTGTATATATTGATGAGTTTTGACAAATGTATACATCTATGTAACAACCATCCAAATTACCTAAATCAAGATATTATCTCTTGATGTCAAAACCTGGGCTAAGTTAACTGTGAAACTGTGATGTGTAGGAACTTAATCATCACAGGCTATTTGGAAATCAAATCTAATGACATCTTTACATATGCAAAGCAATATATGGCCCATAGCCTTAAATATTTCCTTTATTGTATGGAAAGAACTATTGAACATAAATTAAAGCACTCAATCCAAGAAGCTAGAAAAAGTGCAATAAAATAAACAGAAAGTAGAAGGATAAATTCATAAAGTGAAAAGGAATAAATAAATTAGAAAGCAAGAACCAAGTAGAATTAACTAAAAAAGACATGAGCTGGTTTTTTGAAAAGGAAAATAACATGCAAATGTTGAGGAAACCGGTAAAGAAAAAAAGAGAAAAAAAACAAATGCGTAAGTTTTAAAAAGGGGATGTAATCACATTTATGAAAGAGAAATTTAAAAGGGTAAGAAATAGGGCATGTAATTTATGCAAATACATCTAAAAATTTTTAAATATAATATATTATAAATTCAAAATGTAAAAAGTAAAATGCTATTAGTATCATATGTAAATAGGGGAGAATATTTTTATATCTTGGCGTGGTGAATGTCTTTATGATCATGACTTCAAATTGAGAAGTAATAAAATAAAAGATTTACAATAAAATACTTTTAAAAATCAAAAGTTTCTACATGTAAAAATATACAAAAGGATAGACTTCGGGTCAAGATGGCAGAATAGAAGGTCCCCAGCGTCACTCTCTCCTACAGATCAACAAATTTACAACTATAAAAAAGCAATGATAGCCAAGCTGGGCCCGGCAGAGCTCAGGAGAAGAGGAGGAGAGACCTACGGAGTGCATGAAGGTGTGAGAAGCCACAATGAGAGAAAGAAAGAACCTCTCTGACTGATTCAAACCCTGGCTGCTTCCAGGCTGAAGCTGCTAAGCGCATGGAGCAGGAGCTGGCAAACGTCACAGCTGTACCCTTCAATGAAGTTCCTTAGAGGTAACAGGGGAGAAAAGGGTCTTGGTGGCCCCTAGGCCAGCAAGACTACTAATAGGGTTCCTGTAGACCCACACAGGACCAAGGAGTCACAATAACTGAAAAAAAGGAGCCACTCAGAGGCTGGTGAGGCATTGCAAGGGACCAGAGCATGGCCCGTCCCATGGCCCGTCCCATGGCCCGTCCCATGGCCCGTACCATGGCCCGTACCATGGGAAGTGTTTGTAGCATGGGCAGTAGGAGAGACATGCCCACCAGGGCACAGCAAGGACAACTGATCTGCTCCCTAGTCAGTGTAGGACCACTCAGAGGAGACTGGTTAAGAATATAGAATTGCATGAATATAGAACTGCAGTTTGATGAAAAGCCTCAGGCCCAGACTGGAGTTTCTACATAACCCACGTGCACTAAATTTAACTATACTTAGAGTCCCTATAAAGTCAACCATTAAAGCCTGAGCCACACAAAAAGCCTTCCCAGGGAATCAGCAGCAAAGCAGCAATTAAGCTCAACCACAGAGCTCAAGTACTAGTCCCCACAGGAAGTCCCCCCATTTTAAAAGCAAGCAAAGGACAACAAATTAGTTCCAGGGCAGAGTTTAACTGGTGGGAGCAGCAAATAATCCAACACAGATATGAAAGAAAAAACAAAGTATCCACAACAAAAGCCAAAGTTTGATATTAACTAATCAAGATCTCATTTCACCAAAGAACACCTTAACACCTAGAAGGACTGGAAGTCTCCTGGGCTACCAAGCCAGAAAGGGTGGAGGGCCAGCGGACTCTGCCATGCCCCCCAACACCCACAAGAAGTCCCAAGGGTGGGGGCCAAGGGCTTTGGCCACACCCACCCCCCACACACAACCACCCCAGCGATGACCACTGAGCCTCTGCAGGTGATGTCCCAGGCTCTCCCAAGCTGGGGCAGTGGGGGGACGAGAGCCATGGCCACAACCCCCAACACCCTCAACTAGCCCAGCAATGACCACTAAGCCACCACAGGAAGCACCCTGGGCTCTCCCAAGCCAGGGCAGTGGGGGACCGAAGGCCTCAGCCACAACCCCCTGACACTTGCAACTAGCCCAGCAACGACCACCAAGCCACAGCAAGAAGGGCCCTGGGTTCCGGAGCTGGAGTAGTGGGGGCGAGGACTTTTGCCACAGCCCCCTGACATCTGCACCCAGCCCGGCAATGACCAAGCCACCACTGGAAGCTCCCTGGTCTCCCCTGTGGGAATGAGGGGGTGCCACAGGCCTCAATCTCACCCCTCTTCCTTCCTCCTTCTTCCATCTCATTTCCTTCCCCTTTCTCCTCTCCCCCTCCCTCCTCAATGCTCCACACCAACTTCATAGAATGTAAAAAAATATATTAATAAAAAAATAAAAGAATAAAAGACATAAAAATAAAAATAAAAATATACAAAAGAACAAACAAATAGCAAACTGGTGAGTTCATGTAACACACATAAGAATCAAAATGTTAATCTCGTTACTATATATAAAGAGTTTTTATTAATAAATAAGAAGAAAATTAATAACCCAGTATAGTAATGGGCAAATTACATAAATAGACAACTCAAAGAACAATAAATGACCAATAAATGGATGGAAAGATGTTCTAGATTGTTAAAAATCAAAGAATACCAAAAACAAAACAAACCAAAAACCAAATAAAATAACTATGAGGGATCAATGTTTTACCAAGCAAGTTGGGAAAGAATTTAAAAATACCCAATATTGGGGAGAATATGGGAAAAACATGCACTCATATATCCAGTACACATTAGTGTAAATTGGTCTAACTCTTCTGGTGAGCAATTTTGTAATCATTCAAATGAATATGCATACTCTTACTAAACAATTCAAATTCTAGAAATTTATCATTTTTAAAAATCAAGTTAAAAAATATATACACAAGGATAGTCACTGTAGCATTGTTTATAAAAGTAAAAATTGGAAATGACCTAAATATACCTCAATAAGATTTGGTTATGTATATACATATAATTTATAAAAGATGAATTTGAGTTATATATGGATCAGAATAAAGGACCAAATTCGATCCACTGCCTATTTTAGTAAATAAGATTTAGTTGGATTTCAGCACCATCCATTTATTTACTCTTAGGAGATGGTTGTTTTTGAGCCTAAAGGTAGAATTGAGTAGTTAGGGCAGAGACAGTATGGCCACCAATCCTATAATCCAGACATCTGGCTGTTCACAGAAAGTTTGCCAGTCTCTGTTCTACTAATACAGGATATATACAGGAGATATATATATAAAAAAAATTAATACAACTTCGTATTTTAAATCATTCAAGAGCACCTTATTTATTCACATATAGTGTTCTCATGTATTTTCTCATCCAGTTTTTAGAAGGAAATATTTGACATTTCTCTCCACAAAGTTTCTTTCCCAGTGGGCTATTACTAATATCAACAAAAGCAGCAGGAGATCCTCTGAAGATTTGGAAAGAGATGCTGAACAGGCACGAATGACCCCAGTTTGCTTAGAGTAAAATGAAATGTTTACCTCTTTATTCAACAGTTTTAGAAAATTTCCAGGAGGAAAATTGTGCTTTAAATCAGCACTCTTCAAATTCTGTCCTTCAGAACCCTAGAGTTCTGTGATAGCGCTTCAGAGGCTTCAAAAATTTGTCTCTTAAAAAATATTTTTTTAACCAGTTTTAAATTTATAATTAAAAACAAGCACGTATCTATGAGTTCTATATGAAAATCTGAGAACTTGGAGACCATTTGTTTGCTTGGGCGCCTGTCTCATTTTAGTGCACACTTTAAAATAACCTCTCCCCCAACTCTGCATATACTCGAGCATGGAAAATGTGTCATCACTTGAGAGAATTACAGCTCTGCAACTGCTTTTTAAATTCTTAATCCAGATTAATATATGTTGAATCCTATAAAATTTGCAGGTAAGTACAGATTGGTCACAAAGACACTATGCATGCTACTTAGGCTTTCTGCATACTCCCCTCCATTCTTTTTAAAATTTTCCTGCATTCTTCTGGGCATCATCTTCCATGTTAACTGTTGGAAGTCATTAAAGCAGTGACCAAGAGCCATTCTGAGGCCTGCACTTGTTTACAGGTCTCTGTCAGAGTTCTGAAGCCCCCTCTAGAGTGCCCAAGCAAATGCTCAGGTAGGGCTCTGAAAGACTCAGGTGCATCCGCTCAACACACACTCTTACCGCAGAGCAACAGTCAACCATTGGCAGTAATAAATAAATTCATAACATACTGCATTGTAATATAGGTACCTTGGTGTTAATTATGAATTCCGAGGACTTTCAGTCATACATTTATATTCAGAATAAAGAACTTCAATAGTTATTTGTAATGATTTAACCTTCAATCAAAAATTTCCTTCTAATTTTGTTTCAAATTTCTGGATTAGTTTAATTGAAGAACAAACAGAGGACAAAGTAAGCAGCTAAAAATGGCCTTTGCAACTACTTATTTGTACGCAACAGGAGTTTCTCAATATTGCTCAATCTTTCTAAAATCCTTCCTGATCTACATCCCCTCCCCCACAACACATTTTCCTTTCCTTATTTTTCTGAATTCCAAACATACTTGCACAATGATGAAAAGAATGGGAACTTTGGAATGACACCAACTTCCATTATCCCCACTACCTGGCCTTGAGACCTCTGGCTAACTGCTTGTCCTCTCAGAATCCCAGTTGCCTTACCAGCGAACCAAAGTGGTTGTGAGGACTGAATGAGATTATTACGTAAGTAGTGTAGCACAATAAATGTTATCTTCCTTTTTCTTTGATTATATATATATAAAATTTTCAGTACTTTTGGGGGACTTTTATTCTGCCATATTAAATTACAAGCTCTTTGTTAACAAGGAATATTCATTCAACCATGCTTTTCAAATAGCTGGCATGCAATGTTGCTTGTTGAAACAAAAGATAGAATTAATGGATTATGCTGATCAAGGTCAATGTGATAGTTTATTTCTTGCAATAATAAAAGTAATCCTCATATGCCATACTGTACTTTTCTTCCTAAAAACTGAAAATTAAAAAATTACCACTCATCTCATTTCATCACACACTGGGAATGCTGATAAATAATGGGCTACAGCTCCTATGGAAAACGATTCTATCCCTAAATATCAGTGATTTTCATTTCACAGGAAGAAGAATGCAAGATTTGCTTTGAAATTACACAACAAGGCAATGAGTGGTTAAGGGAGAAGAGGAACAAAAACCATACTTCCCTGAGAACCAGTGATCTCTCCAATAGCATTTTGTCATTAAAATTAAAACAAAAGCAATATTTTCTTAGTCTCTACAACCAGAAAAACATTGCAGGATTTTGAGCATGGCATGATCTACTGAGGATTCCTGATGGATTGGAACTGGTGTGTGTAAATAAAAAAGAAAAATAAACTTAATATCTAATATTTGTATATTATACTATTTTTCTATTTTTTACTAATACTTAAAATTAAAATATTTTAAGGAATGTAAAAAAATACAATAAAAAAGTAGCAGTTGTCATGGATACCTCAACTATATATATTATATAATTAACTTTTTAAAAGAGAAGATGGGAAATCAATCATTTTAAGGCCTCACAGTTTATTTCAAACTCAGGGTAGTCATAAAATACAGATCACACAAATATGGAGCACCCAGTTTCTTGACTGACCAAAGTTGAGTTTGAAAAGGGTCTATACCAGGCAGCCACTGCCCATTGGACTACACTGATCCCAATGCTTGTGTGAAAATAGAAAATATTCATAAGAATCAAGACATAGTAATACAAGTGTCTTTTAGGAAATAGAATTGTTTACTAAAGCCTAAAATAAAGAAGAAAATAAATGGCATTTAAAACTTGCCCTGCC
Source organism: Galeopterus variegatus (assembly GCF_000696425.1). Lineage (NCBI taxonomy): Eukaryota > Metazoa > Chordata > Mammalia > Dermoptera > Cynocephalidae > Galeopterus > Galeopterus variegatus. Next base: position 58,166 of record NW_007727458.1, on the reverse strand, counting down.
CTCCAGAAGTTTAAATGCTAAGGAATAAATTGCATAAGCTTTTCATTAGATTATTTTATCAACAATCGTTTCACTTTGCTTCAATTAAATGGTATAATCATAATCATTTGGGGAAGAGTGCAGGGGGAAACAACATGAAAAAAATTTTGAAAATGACATTAATACCTGAGTTCATTTTGTACCGAATAGCTGAACAGGGGTGGGATGGAAGCAAACTGAAAACAGGACAAGAAGGTATTACGTTCTGGATGTTGCTAGAAATGCATGTGGAGCAACTCTGAAGAGAGTGGTGGAGTTCAAGGTGCCTGCCTCACATCAAGTGTTCTCAGCACCCTCTTCATTTGTAAAGTTCAAAACAGCTTTGGTTATATACAAAATGTGGCTGGCTTGGGGCAATATAAAGTCATTGTGCTCATGTATCCATAATACTTTGAAAGTTGAAGTTCAGAAAAAAAACAAAGGGATGATGGTTGGTCATGAAGAACGTGGATAAAACAATGACTTTTTAAAAATTTACAATTTACACCATAGCCATAATATCACTATTGCATTTTACAGTTTTTGAGCACAAATGATCAACTCAAGAAATCAAATACACAGGATTATAAAAACTGGAAATATATGTATATGCATAAATACATTGATATATTTTATATTACATAATGTATGTGTGTGTGTATGTTACATGTACATGTATAACATTCTCCACACACACACACACACACACACACACACACACGCACACACACACACACACTCACCCCTCCACACATGGAGTCTTTCACTATTCTGGTTTTATTGGCAAGGATGGACGTAGATAGAGGAGTGAGTGATAAAAGAGAGGAAAGAAAGAGAATTGAAACATACTGTAAATAAGTGGAGTCTTGTTTATAGCAATTTCTTAACATTTGTTTTACAACAGTTGTTTCATGTTCAGCCCACACCAGCTGTTCCCCAAACACAAGTTTTTAAAACTAATATGCTTTGCACCAACACAATTCTCCATAAAATGTTTAATGCTTTGTAATCTCTGTCTTATTACTGCTCTTGTTCTAACTACATCCAGCCCATCCCAAATTTCAACAGAATGTTTGGGAAGTAGCCATTTGTGGAATGGAAAAAATGGTTTACATATTTCAAAACTATAAGGTGGCTGATGAACAAGATTTGCTAAGAAATGTTTCCTGCACAAGGACTGTGTTTGGCCTTTAAATACCATTGTGAATGTTGAGCCAGACACATTAATAATAAATGTCAGCTTTTAAAGTGAGTTCAGTATTAATATTGATACTAACTTTCTTCTTGCTCTTAATTTTGCATCTCAATAAAGATATGAATGTTGGCAAGCACTGCTATTGACAATTGATAAAATTATGCAAACACAATGTTTTTGCAGCTTTTGAGTAAATACTGCATGCTAATGAATTCCAAAGTGTTCTCTGTGTTCCTGTAGGAGCTGATTTGTGTAGGTGGACCACACCATAGATGTGCTTTTCTAAGCCTGTTACACTGATCTCAGCAGAGCTGTTGTTTGCCTCCTAATAAGCAATTTGGTAGTTTTATCATGAGCTCTGAGGCCCTCCAAAGATCATTTATATAATGACATCTTGTGGAAGCAAGCCTCTCTAGAACTTTTTGAAGGTAATAATTATTTCATATATTTGTTCTGTAGCCACAGTGGTGTTTTCATAAAGCTTCCTGCTAATTTTAGGTCTAAATTTGATGCCACAGATATGTTCTTCAGTTGTAATATAATGGCTTGGGCCATAAAAGGACATACATTTTGAGTTAGATTTTTAAGATATCCAACTTTCAAAGGAAAACATACACCTAGCTAATGATTCTTTTATACTCCTGTCTAGATCTTAGGAGCTAATTCATGAAATTAGCATATCAATGCACAGAAGAAAATCTAAATAAAGGGGAAGTAGAAAGGAGTTAAGAGCAGTTTATAAATACCCAAATGAGATCTTTCTAAATCTACGCATGAAATTTAGAATGGTTTCTTGTCTTCAAGAAATGAATTAATATATATTATTCAAATGTTCACAAAAAAATTAGGAATTAGGTCCCAGTGGGGGATATTCTGAAGAAATTATTTAAAAGAAGAAAAAGAAAAGTTTAAGTAAATTTAGCAGTGTCATTAATAAGTTTAGTCTTAAAAACAGTATATTCCCGCTTGTTTTTATTATTGTTGATCTTTAAAACAGTGTAATTTACTATAAGGTAACAGGTAGGGAAGGCAGTGAAGTGAGATGGGTAAAGGGTTGGGAGGTTACATGTAAGGTGTGGAGTGTAGCCAAAAAATTGCATTTCTCTGTATAGCATGGAGGTTGAGTCCCAGACTCTGGACCATACTTCCTGGGTTTGAATACCAACTCTACCACTTCCTAGTTGTGTGACTTTAAGGTAATCTCTCAAAAAAAATGAAGTTTGAATCAATACAAAATATAATTTGCTATACATAAAGGCTATAAATAAAAATTCTTCCTGAGAAGACCAATTAAAATTAGACTTTAAAGTTGTTGGGAAAATAGAAAAATTTAATCAGGCCCCCTTGCCTTATGTCCAGTTGGGGGTGGTATGGCACATTCTTTGTAAGCAAGTTGTGTGTGGGTGGTGTTAATGCACATGGGCAGTGCCCCACTTGACTGGCATTTAATGCTTTGGGCTTCTGCCCCACATGGCCACTCTCTCAAACCTATGGCTCCAAGGACCTTTTTGTCAGTTACCTAGCTCATAGACCTGCGTTGCGTGTGAGGGGTCTGGGACCCAGTCTGGTGTGTGAAGGGTTTGTGACCCAGTCTGTGAATGGGCTTGAGGGGTCTGTGAGCTCCAGACCCAGCCCTAGCTCAACAATTGGCTCCAGCCAGAGCAGCTGGGATGCAGGAAACAGTTTGCCGAGGGCAGCAGTGCTGTAAGTCTGCCCTCCAGAGAAACTTAGTTCTCCTAGACCTCTGTGATGGGAGAGGCACTCTCCCAAACTTCTGAGATGCCCTCAGGGCCTTTTCATTGTCTTGGTTATCAGCATCTAGCTGCCCCATCCCCAGCTCCTGAATTACTTGAATCAGCTCAGTTTACACCAGCTATTCACTCACAGTCTCGGGCAGTTCTGCAGCGTTTGCCCACAGTTCAAACAACTGCATTCACTCAGTCACTATTTTCCTGGGTTTATATGGCACCCATCGAGCCATCTGCTTTCTAAGGTTTATATGGCACCCAGCCAGCCATCGGGTTTAAGAGGCACCCTCCAAGCCTTCTCAGATTTAAGTGGCACCTGGCCAGCCATCTGCCTTCAGACAAATGTGACATGCATTTACTATATTGTCTCCAGAGCATGTTACATCCACCCCTAGATCCCATAGCTGCAGCAGCCAGGGGGTCTCCCTGTTTCTGCTGCTTTACTGCCTCCCCAAGCCAACCAATTCATCCTGGGTGGATAGGACATAGGTGGTGAATTGGGTCACCTGTCGGTTGCTTACTGGTCCGCACAGTCCCACAGGCTACTCGCGTTTCACTTTCTGATACACAACAGGTCATGCCTGGAGATGCATGGTCTCCCCCAACTCACCACTGGGTCTGTTGTCTTCCCTGGTATGAGAGGCAGGAGTGGCCAGTCACTGCATGTCACCCTCCAGGACAATCATCCTTGCTTCCATCAACTCTTTCTTCTTCAAATCTCAATCAGTTTGCAGCATGCTGGCAGTAAGACCATGTGGATGGCAGCTCAAAGATGGGCCCTGCCTATAAAATGGGAAGATGTAGTGAATGTCTGTCATGCTTGTCCAGTGTGTGCTCAAAAGAGTCTACACCCCCAGCAGGATCCCCATACAGATGGGCAAATAACTCGAGGAAGGGTGCCCCTGACTCGATGGCAAGTGAACTTTGTTGGACCACTGCCAAGGTCAGAAAATTTCAGATAACATCTTCGTAACTGTTGATATGGCTACTGGTCTTCTGTTTGTATGGCCTTGTAAGGCCCCAGACAAGGTAAACACTGTGAAGGCATTGAATAGCCTTATGGCTATGTATGGTTGGCCTGTAGTTATAGAGTGATAATGGCACCCACTTTACTAGACATGGGGTTCAGAAGTGGGTCTCTCAGTTGTCCATTCAGTGGAAGTTACATGTGCCATATCATCCCCAAGCAGTGGGAATGATTGAATGGTACAATGGCTTTTTTTTAAAGGGACTAAGGCTATTTACCCAACCCCCATCCCTGAAGGGGTAGACACGGCAATTATGGCCAACAGTCAGAATTCTAAATGAGAGACCCCTCAAGGGCAGACCCTCTCCAGTGGAAGCTCTGTTGCATAGGGCTGCAGCACCTATACAGCTGCAAATAACTACTAAAGATAAGCTTTTGAAGCTGGGATATGGCAAGAATGGAAATATTCTCTTACTGGCCCCAACCTGTTTGCAACAGGGACAGACAGTACAATGGGAATGGCCTTGGAGAATAAAAGCCTCCCATATATGCTGGGTAGGTTTAATAGGGCCTTGGGGAAAAGGATTAGAGGAAGGCTTGCAAGTTTCACCTTGGGTGATAAGTACCTGGCCTCCTCGAGTAAAGGTAACATGGCCTGGAACAGATAAGCACTCTATTCCAATGGGCACATTTGTATTATCATTATGGCCAACCATGAGTTCCCCCATACTGTTACATGGAGAACCTATAGATCTAACAGTGTTAGCAGATGAAGTATGGTAACATAAGTCAGGTAAGATACCTATTCCTGCAACCATCCTTTCTCAGGATGGCAAACTAGCATGTATCTTACCAGAGGGGTGAGAACTTCCCCTATTGGTACCAATAACTCTTTTGTCTTTTCTCCCATATTGTTCTGGCTGCAGGCACTGCACCAGAGTCGACTGGGTGCATACATACATTGGTGTGATCATCTACAGAATATGCATTGAACTGCCCATCAGTATGATGGCAGGATTCACGTGGAGAATCACACCAATGACGACTACTAATTGGATATGTGTGGCTAATAGCTAAAAGGACAGAACTACAAGCCTTAAGGCATCTTGAACAGACAATAGGTTATGTAAGTGTAAGGGTCATTTATCCTCACTAAGGGAACATCAGGGAAGATTCTGAACATGTAGATTGTACGGCGAGGGACCCTGAATGGGTGGATTGTTGGGAAAACAGAATAATTTAATCAGGCCCCCTCACCTTAGGTCTGGTTAGGAGTGGTGTGGTGCATTCTTTGTAAGCAAGTTGTGTGTGGGTGGAGTTAGTGTGTGTGGGCAATGCCACCACTTGGCTGGCATTTACTGCCTCAGGCGTCTGCCCCATGCAGCCATGCTCTCAAACCTACAGCTCCGAGGACCTTTTTGCTGGCTACCTAGCTCATAGACCTGTGTGTGATGGGTCTAGGGACCAAGCCTGGTGTGTGAAGGGTTTGTAACCCAGACTGTGAAGGGGCTTGAGGGGTCTGTAAGCTCCAGACCCAGCCCTAGCTTGACAAAAACAAAATTAGACTTTAAAACAAAAAGACCAACATATCAGTGGTCTCCTAATCTTTATGATGGAAAAAACATTTGTATATCTCATATATATATATACATATATATATACATACACACATACATATATATATATGTAATATATAGATGAAATACATGCATATACTACATATTCATAAACACTATGTATTTTAGTACACATAAACAAAATAGGAAACTTAAAAGGCAAAGATAAAAAATAAACATAAATACATGTTTGGCTTGTCAGTATCTGAGGAGTACACTCTACTTTGGAGAACCCTGCTCCATGCTAATAGCAAAAACCTACTGTGCCAAGTCCCGTTCTAAGAGTTCTAGACATATTAACACATTTAATCCTCATAACAACCTTAAAGGGGAGACCTTTATTACCATTTTACAAATGAGGAAACTGAGGCTTGGAAGAGTTGAGTGATTTGCTTAAGGTCACACAACTAGGAAGTGGTAAAGTTGGGATTCAAACCCAGGAAGTGTGGTCCAGTGTCTGTGACTTAACCTCCACTCCACGCTGTACGCAGAAATGCAATTTATTGGCCACACTCCACACCTTGCATGTAACCTTTCAACCTTTTACCCTCTCACCTCACTGCCTTCCCTACCTGTTACCTTATAGTAAATTACACTATTTTAAAGATCAACAAGATATCTCTTTAGAGCAGGCATCAATAAAGCTACAAAAGACCTGATGAGAAGGAGGGACTATTTGGCCCAGGCAACTTTTTATGCATTCATTAATTAAAGCATCTCCGTTATCAAAATAGTATAGGTAGCAGTGTAATTATTTTCTTTGAACTGCGTTTGGGGGTCTAGTATAAATCCCTAATTTCATTGTTTGAAGTAAAAAAGAAAGAGTTCTTTTAATTGTATATAGGTAACATTGTAAGACACAAGGCGAGATTCAGTTGAATATGGAGTGTCTTGTAATATGACAAGAGTCTATACAATACTTGCTTTTATTAGTAATTATTATTTCACAAACAGAAAAATAGCACTAATCGGTCACACTCATTTACAGTGAGAGCACAAATGAGGCTACTTGGGGCAATCTTAATGGAGAGTATATAAAACAGATCACAGACAGTCAGAACAAATCATCACAAGTCACAATCACAGAGTTAAAACATAGTTAGGGGCTGGCCAGTTAGCCCAGTTGGTTAGAACACAGTGTTATAGCACCAAGGTCAACCACCAAAAAACTCAAAAAACTACAGTTAGGGAAGGTCCATCATTGATCCAGATTTTGATTGGCACCTGGTAGGTACTCAATAAATAATTAGAGCTGGCACTAAGGTTACATAAGGAGTTAGATGGTCCTTTATACTCCATCCTAGGGTATAAGTACCATAAATAACACTGTTTATTGAGGGAAAATGGATTCCAAAATTCTAATCTGGATTTCAATCACAGGTAACACAGGTGTTCCATGATAATGCTGAAGAAAGTGATCGCAGCTCAGCACAAAGTAATTCAATTTTCAATAACAGTTTTCCAAAGCCCCATTCTCCAAATCATCCAAATCACAGAGCTATCAGCTACCTGAAAAGAAGAAAATCCTTCCCAAGACTCCAAAAGCCATACCTTGGAAGGAAGGAAATTTGGAAATACTTTTTGCCACTTTAAAGGGAGATCTCTGTTCCTGGCATAGCATGACCTTGAAATTCTCATGCAAGGTATTCTAAGATTAGTTTGTAATGACTGCTATTTTCTGTATTACGGACTTTTAAATAGCATTTCCTTAGCAGGAAAGACATGTCTTTAAAAGACAAACTCATATAAAAGAGCTACTGCATTTACTGTGGAGCTTGATTTATTTGAAGTAGAGCATCTTCAAAGGGAAAAATTTCTAGATACCTATTCAGAACAACCATTCTATCAAGGCTTTTTTCTTCTCTTCTGAATCAATTTCTTTATTATTACTCTGATCATGATTAAAACTTAAAAGATAAGTAATAATCTCCACAAATTTAAATTAATTAGATTCTGCTAAAGTTTTCCTCAACCTCTTCTTTTCCATCTCATTCATTATGCAGCTTTCTTTTTTTTTTCTCAGATGTAGTTACCAAATGCTTTCTTCATGGAATAACTACGATTCTGAGACTTCTTCCAGCTCTATACTTGAAAACGTACCTGTCTCTCACCTCTAGTATCTTATTTTTTTAAACACCCCTGCAATTTACTTTTTCCTTTTAATCCTTCCCTAGCTTCAGGACAGGAAGCAAATGTCTACTGGTTCCACATAACAAACACCAATCATTTCTAAATACCAGTTCTCGGACCTCTGCTGTCACAGAGCTTGTTGCGTCTGTAACAATGTGAAAAATATAAGGTGTACGTATACACACACACACACACACACACACACACACACACACACACACTCCTCTACTGGTATAAAGGTACCAGCTGAAACCAGCTTTTTTTAGGAAAGCTTAGTCTTTATTCTGAAATTATTTTCTTACACTTTTAAAATACGAAAGTATCCTGTTTCTTAGATAATAATGGCAACAGTAGATGAAATTTTCTTTTTAAAATTTTTCATTATTTGTCAAAATAAAATTTGGCTATCCTCTAAATTTGTTTATAAGAAGGACTTCATTATATCTGATTTTCAAAACTTGAGGGAGAAATTTCCCTTGTCTTTGAAATTGAAGTCTGGAAACCACTATCTGAACAACTGACCTGACCTTTGTTAACCTCCTTGCAAAGAAACACCTTTGTTACAAGTGTCTTCATGTCATTTATTTAATTAAACTTACAGGATGTCTGTCATTCCATCAACTCTATTTCCTTCAAAAGTCGTACTACAGAAGAAGAAAAATCAGTATGCCTGTTTGCCTTAGTCTATACAATGCCTGAACTGGATGAGGTATTATAGGTAGATGCCTAATAAATTCTGTCCAGTGCTGGTACTGGCAGATCTTGTTTCTATTTCAAAAATACTTTAGGAAATCATTTAGTTTGATGAAATCATCTCTTTTAATCAATGTATTTCTAAAAGACAGCAAGGAAACAAATATGGGCAACACTCTGTGCTAAAACCAAAATGAAGTTGCTAGTCAATTAGGAATAATTCAGAAGATGATACGTAATGGGGTGGAAATTATCTTCACTAATAAACAAACAGTAACGTATTCTCAAGGATTATGGATAAAACTACTTCATCTTTTTATTGAAAATCTAGATAGGGAAACCCTGAAGAGCTAAGCACCTGCTAAATTCATTTAATTTGAATTTGGCTTGGTTGCCAAGAGTCCTGAATTCAACTTCTAAGTTCCATCACTAAGCAGTTGTGTGACACTGAATGAGTTACCATGCCACCCTAAATCTTAATTTTCTTGTTTCTAAAAGACAAGGAATAGATTAGACAATTTTTTAAATCCTTTGCAACTCTAACATTAGATGAGTCTGAGATTCTGTTCTTAATGAGCCCAGAAGAAAGCAAACATTGTTATTCTGCTTTTGTGCCTAAACATAATCTCTTTTCCAACCCCCTCCAGCATAAAACAAGGAAGAAAGAAAGAACTTTAGATTCTTGAAATTTATTTGCATAAACAGAGCTGAGATCTGGAATTATGGTGTCAATTCCAAATCCTGGTATTACAGTCTCCTGAAATGGCCTTAATTATCTCATTGGTTTTAGCATAATTTTGAAAAAGTTATCAAAGTGAACTGGATTTTAAATCTCATTCTGAAAACATAGCATATAGTAATTTAAGGAAAAAGATTTTTAAAAGATGAAATACAAGATAGGGTTCTGGAACTTTTAAATGCTTTGGAATAACTCTGATTAGACAACTCCTGTAAAAGTGGAGCAGTATTACAGTTATGAATACAGTCCCTGGTGACTTACTGCTTGACTCATCCAAAATCATGCCCTTCCCACTCCAGTTAAAATGTTATCTCCCATCAAAATATGACATCCAAAAACAACATGCCAGTAACTCTAGGCCATGGGGGACTGTAACGAATATTATTCGAATTATTCTGACTGACATTTTGGTAAATCACCTCTCGAAGAAAGGAAGGGAACATTTTTAAAGCACTTGAGCAGTGCCAAAATAGTAAGGAGTAAAACCACATTTATTACTTAGGAGGTGAAGTGCCAGGTGAGTATGAAGCCAAAAAAAATGACAGCCACACCATCTCAATTGGAATGTGAGTGATGGGTCTTCATCAACTTCATGTATTGATCTAACAACTCCTGCTGTACAAATGGTATACCAGGTGAGATGAAAAGAGAGATATTTACATGTTCACATTTATGTTTTAGAAAGGTAGTTCAATAACTAAGAGCAAGGCTCTGGAATCAGCAAGAAGCTGTTTGAACATGGGCTCTAGCACTTGCCAGCTGTTAGGCTTTAGGAAAATTGATTTCCCTCAGCTTCAGTTTTCTGAATTGTAAAATGTGAATGATGAAAGCACATATTTTATAAGGTTGATGGCAGGACACTAAATGACGATGCATATACAGTGCTCAGCACAGCGCTGGGTATAAATTAACAGTTAATACAAGTTAGCTGTTGTTTATATTATATATATGTTAAACCATGATAAATGGGACTGATTATAAAATAATAACTTGGAATTATATTTACAGTTCTATTTATAAATAATAACCCTTTCAAAGTGAGAAAACTAGTATTTACTGAGCATTTCCTATGCTAGTCACCGAGCTGGATCCTTTACATATGTTTACATATATTAGCTCGGTTAATTATCTTGACACAAAGAAACTAAGGTTGAGAGGGTTTGCAACAATTTGCCCAAGCTGATAGAGCTAATAGTTGTTAGAGCCAGAATTTGTCCCTAGGCCTGTCTTCAAAGCCAGTAAACCCAATACTCAACTTTAATTAGCCGTATAGAAATTATTAATTGAGGCTGTTCCTCTCTCAAATTCATTCCCTTTCTCACCCATCCCCCTGACACCGCACCAGTTCAGACCGATCTTCATCCCTTATCCTCTTAACTGTTATAATGATGACTTAACTGGGCTCTTCTACAGGACTTCCTTGCCCCAATCCATTCTTATTTTCAGCTGCCAGAATAAACTTCCAGAATGAACTTCCTGAAGTTCAGCTTCATGTGTGGTACCATGCTCCTCATCTTCAACGATTCCAATTACTGACTGAATTAAGTCCAAATCAGACTTTCTTTCAACATTCTCAATAATCAGGTATCAATCCTTCCTTCATCCTTACTTCCCAGTTTAGTGCTGCATTTTGTACACTCCAGTTGGCCTGGACTAACCAAGATGACTTGGATAATACCCACTACCTTAGCCAACCCGGGCAGTGCCCCGCTTCACTGCTTCAACAACAGCTCCCTGTCCACCCTCCTCACTAAAGCTCCCCCTACCCTGTCCCATGAAAAGCTTACCCACGTTCTGGGGCATCAGCTCAAATGTCACTTCATTAATCAATTTTTTTCTGATATTTCACTACTCTTTCTGATCATCCCCCTCTCGGTATCCACAGCTCTTTATTTTTGCCTCTTTTAAGTTACTTTTCACTTTCTGATGTATTCTTAGACTGTCATTTTCTTGAAAGTAGAAACTGAGTCCTATGTATAAAGTATTCCAATGAATTGAATATAGAAATAGTTACAGCTAACACTTACATATGACTTTCTGTGTCCCAGATATTATTCTAAGATATTTATATATATATATAAATATAAACTCAACTCAACAAACCTATGAGGTAAGTGTGGTAGGCAACATGTAAGATAGGCCACAATGATCCCTGCCTCCTAGTATTCACATCTGTCTGTGGTCACCTCTTCTTGAGTGTTGGCTGGACACAATGACTTGCTTCTAATGAATACAGTATGGCAAAACGATGGGATGTCACTTCTGAGGGGAGGTTACACAGAGCTGTGGCTTCCATCTTGTTTTCCCTCTTTGTTTGCTTGCTTGAGGGAAGCCAGCTGCCTTGTCGTGAGTTGTGTTATAGAGAGGCAAGAAACTGAGATAGGCTTCTAGCCAAGAGCCAGAGAGGACCTGAGGCCCTCCTTCCAATAGTACACAAACAACTGAATCCTGCTAAGAACACATGAGCTTGGAAGCAGATCCTCGACCAGTCAAGCCTTCAGGTGGGACCACAGCCTTTGCTGGCATCCTAAATGCAGTCTTATGAGAGATCTGGAAGTAAAGTCAACCAACTAAGCCACACTTGGATGCCTGTGATCATTTGTTATGCAGTAATATACAACACAGTAAGTATTATTATTATTCCTACTTTTCAGATGAGAACGCTGAGGATTATGAACCTAGTAAATGATAGGGGCAGGATTCAAACCAGGACGGTATACCTCCAGAGTACACGCTGTTAACCACAAAGCTAGATTGCCTCATAACTGAATGAATAAAAGTTCTTTCCTTAAATTGGACCATTAATTATAACATAGCCAAATGACTGAGTTGACTACAAAAGGCTTTACAGTATCCTTATACACAATTGCACTAATGGGTCTCTGTTTATATCAGACAGGCTTGTATTAAATACACATATTTCATTATGTGTTTATGTCTAACTTTCTATGTAAAACTTGGGTTAGCTGTGTAGCTTTACTGAGGTGTATGTAAACTTACATGTGGGAGCTCTGTTGACCTTGGTTTATATTTAGAGCTTAAGGCATAGCTGGCACTAAGTGTGGTGAGGCTAAAAGAGGCTTTGGAATGTCATAAGTCTGGATTTGAAATCCCACCTCTGACAATTTCTGCCTGTGTGGTATTAGGCAAGGTACATAACCTCTCTGAGCCACGGCAACCATCAATGTACAATGGGAATGGTAATTGTATTTAACTTATAGAGGTCTAGGTTTACTTTCTGATGTAATTGAATTGCTTAGGGCAGTACCTGGTTATTTTCTCTTTAAATTCATGCTCAAACCCTGTGTTTTCAACAACTGTTCCTTGGTCACAAAAGTTAAAAATGGCTGGTTCCTCTTCTGAATTCCTATAGCATTTATCTGTCCTATTCATGTGACACATGATTACAGAATCTGCTATAAGGCAAGAAAATACCTTATTATCTTTATAACATTCAATTAAATTATTCACTCAAAAAGTCTCAATTGAGCACCTTCTACAAGGCCTGTGCCTTAGTAAAGAGGGAACCCTTAATACAGTGTTCTGAATAAAGAGAGTAGCCAGCAAATATCTGTTGGATTAATAAATAAACATTCTGTATTATACCATTTCACCATCACAAGAAAAAAGTGGACTCTCTTATGATGCATTTTGAAAACAACTGTCCTGGTATGGCTGACAAAATTTTGTCGAGAACCACCCGGCTGACCTCCTGAGCCTGTACCTCAGCATGGTGCAAGCTCTACGTTGATTGCAGCAGCGGCGTCACCCCCATCTACATTCATCTCTGCATTGTAGGAGGGAAGTTGGGAACTTCATTTCCCATAGCCCTTGGCCTTTAGATTTGGCCTACTCCCACGGACTGAAGCTCATTCACCAGTGAACTGCAGGCAGGAAGTTTAGATTATCCGAGTTGTGGCCTGTCTATGACTTCTGTGGATTACTGCTAAGAATCACCCATGATGTGCTACACACAGCTGAGGTCATTGACCACAGATTCCCTGAAAACCCTGTATCATCAGGTTTCCTGAAAAACTTTCTGAGAGGCCTGACTTCATCCTCTCATAATTTCTAAAAGTTGTATAATCCTTTAATTACACATAGAGGAATTCCTAATTTCCAACGAAAATACTTTGATGGCTTCTGTTTTCCTGATCGAACTCACACTGATAAACCAGGCTATAATTTGATGATTTAGTAGTAACAGTGTAATTCATTAAGCACAAAATCACTCTCCAATAGAGAATGCGTCTCCATTATTTTTCCCAGAAAAAAATTATAGAATTGAAATTAGAAAGTTTTAAGTGTCCTTCCAGTATCAGTGAATTATGTTCCTATACCTACTCCTAATGAACCTATTATTTATGATTTCCAGTTGCCTCTGTAATTCTTATTTATTTGGGGAATAAAATCTACAAAAGAGTTGAAAGTCATAGCACAATATAATGATCCAGATTATAATGAAAACACATATCTATCTCTAATATCATAGCCTATGGCTCAGACTCCAGAGCTAGAAAACCTGGGTTCAAATTTCAGTTCATCCACATACTCAACCACTGTCCCTCAGTTTCCTCCTCTGTAAAATGGGAATAAGACCTTGTAGGGTAGTCAAGTAGAATAAATGATATAATATATAAAAAGTTCTTAAAATAGTGTCTGGCACTGCAATAAACACTACATACATGGTTACTATACCTGTATAGTTATTTTTATCATTATTATTACTGTTAGTCACAACAGACAGGAAGATGGCCAGAATCCTGAATCTCCAAATTCTCACCAAATTCTCGCCATCTGTTGCCATCAATTCCTGATAGTAGATACACATGGCACAGGAAGAACTTCAACCAAGTGCACACTTTATAACAGTCTCCTGCCTTGGCAAACTTGGTAGTACCCATCAGAGTTTTCTTTTTTATTTCCTCCCATTAGCCAAGACTGGAGCAGGAAAACAACCTCCCAGTCCCTTTTCCATAGGCTCCACCCTCTTTTCTTTCTATCTCTCATGACTTTGACATGACCTTGACTTATAACAAAGACTTAAAAATAATATATGCTTAATATTTATTTTCCTTGTATTATATGCCAGACAATATGCTATAATATTCTACATGCATCAAAGCCTCATGACATACTGATGAGATAGATATTATTATCTGCCCCCCCCCATTAAAAAAAAAGATATAAAACAACCCAGGAAAAATGAGCATCTTGCCCAAGGGCACACAGCTGGTAACAGATAATTTATATTAAGAAAGTCAGATTCGAGAGCCCTTACTGTTAACCACCACACACACACTCAGGTGGTTATGTTGCCTGAACCCTGATTTCCAAAACTGGTGGGGGGACAAGCATTTTCTAAAATCAATGAAATTATTAAAATCCTTGAACTCTTTCTTTGTCCACAGAAAACTGCATTTGTAGCTCATTTTGTCAATTATGTGTGTTCTCTCACTTAAGTGGAAGAAAAGGTTATGTATTTAAAAAAAGGTGAGGAAGCCATTGGAGGATGCCATAAATTTATTCTGTCAGGCAGACCAAGTTGTGTGACAGTCAAGAGACACGACTTGATGCAAAGATGTGAAGTGTGACTTTTTTGACTGTCACACTGGATGAGATGGATGGATTTTGGAACACATCCCAGCAAGCTGAGACACTCATGTGGTCAAGTGTTGGTCTTTCTGATCAAATTTGACTTGCTGTCTCTGAAGTTGTTGGATTTTGCCAGCCCTCCAGATGCTGCATTGTGTTTTTGCGAACGTAGTTGGTTTGACACCATCTGCAAGACCCTGCATTGGTCCTAGCACTAAGAGCCATTGTTTCCTGAGGAATTAATGGACATTCTCACATTCTACCTGTGTTAATTGAGTTATTTTCACACATGCTAATGTGTTGGTTACCCAGGGCTTCGTTCTCACTTACACACTCTGTGCTAGATATGCATATAAATGGGAGAAATCCTGGAACTTGCTGCCAAAACCCAGATAGCCTGTTATTCAGCAAATGACAAAAAAAAAAAAAAATTAAATAATGTTTCCAGAAATAAATGTGCAGGATTCATGTTTTTTTTTTTTGTTTTTTTGTTTTCCTTTTTGTCTTTTTTCGTGACCGGCAACGGATCGCAACCCTCAGTGTCGCGCCCGTACCGGACCGGGACCGGCAACGGGATCGCAACCCTCGGTGTTGCTCCTGCACCTCGCTCAGCCAGTGAGAGGCCAGTCTGTATGTGGGATCCGAACCCTCGGCGGGAGCACCGCCGCACTCCCAAGCAGCGCACTGTAGCAGTGCACCACCGGGCCGGCCCCAAGGCTTCATGTTTTGAAGAGTAAAATAGTGTGAGATCATCTTGACAGTCATTTAAAGGAGCTGATCCTGGATAAGCCACTTGTTTTACCCGTAATTAATTTAATTTCTTATCATGGTTAACATTGGGACAATGATATTTTTCCATGCTCTAGAGTTATTTCAGTCTAACATCACCATGGAGCAAAATGTAGAAAAATAAGCATGAGTCTGGGCTTTCATCCAAAGGTGTTTAGTTATGTCTAGTTAATGAATTACCCAAAGTACTTGGTTAGAAGGAAATTCCAGTTATCTGCTGCAGTAGATGCTCTCCGATCAGAAGCAAGTTGGAACAGTTGTCCAATTAACTCAAAAAAGCAGTTAAAGTGGGATATAGTTAAAAGAATATATGTCCTAAGCATTTCATAACTTAAAATATATGACTGTGCATTACTTCACCAATATTTTAATGAGGACCCAAACATTTTTTTATTTCTGTGTGGGCCTTTTCTTTGAATGTGGATCTGTCTGCTGATTGACATTTCCCTTCATATTTCTTGCACAAACCACATCCATAATTCATTTTCTATGAGTTCTAGTTTGGGTTTCTTCAACTTACAGAGACTTAGACAGCAATCTGAGGGGAGTATCCATACGTGTTTCCAGAAAACATGTTTTTCAAAGCACTTAATTTAGTTGTCACAGAAACATAACCTTCTTTTTTGTACTCACAGTTCATAGATGTAAAATGTAATTTAAATTAGGTGTAATTTTATGTGGTTAAAATAAAGTAAAAGTGGCATACATGGGCTTGGAAACAAACACAGCTAACTCTTGATAAGCATGCAACTCATCCTGTAGGAGCAGATGTGTGTGGGGTTCCCAGCAAGTAGCCTATTGTCCACCAACACTCCATGTGCTGTGGTTATCCAATAGCACGTTTTACTAAAGGAACAAGATATGATTAATCCAACAACTTGATTGTGTATTTCTACACATACACCCTAACAATATGTACACAGGACCTACTGTGAACTCTTCAGTTGTATAGGATTTGATTATCTGGTACTTTCCCTGACAATAACTGCATAAGGGAAAAAAATGCCCACTTGTTTTTTTTTTTAAATTTTTTTTTTCCTTTTTGTCTTTTTTTGTGACCGGCAACGGATCGCATCCCTCAGTGTCGCACCCGTACCGGACCGGGACCGGCAACGGGATCACAACCCTCGGTGTTGCACCCGCACCTCGCTCAGCCAGTGAGCGGCCGGTCTGTATGTGGGATCCGAACCCTTGGCGGGAGCACTGCCATGCTCCCAAGCGGCGCACTGTAGTAGTGCGCCACCGGGCCAGCCAGAAAAAATGCCCACTTGTTATTAAACTCAAAGATTTAAAACATAGCTGGAAATATACATGTTAAAAATTATGGATCATCCAAGCTATTTATATTACATAATGGAATAGCAGGTTTTAGCATCTTTTTTTTTTTTTTTTGTCTTTTTTCGTGACCGGCAACGGATTGCAACCCTCAGTGTTGTGCCCGTACCGGACCGGGACCGGCAACGGGATCACAACCCTCGGTGTTGCACCCGCACCTCGCTCAGCCAGTGAGCGGCCGGTCTGTATGTGGGATCCGAACCCTTGGCGGGAGCACTGCCATGCTCCCAAGCGGCGCACTGTAGTAGTGCGCCACCGGGCCAGCCAGAAAAAATGCCCACTTGTTATTAAACTCAAAGATTTAAAACATAGCTGGAAATATACATGTTAAAAATTATGGATCATCCAAGCTATTTATATTACATAATGGAATAGCAGGTTTTAGCATCTGAAGAATTGCTAGCCATCCAAAATATACCTTACATAAAATGGTCAAGATTGTTATATGTATCCCATTTGCAATAAAACTAGAATTATATTTCCATTTCCGTACTTCCCTCAGGCCTAGAAAATAAAGAACATTTTCTATTTCACTTGTTATCCTAATAGGTTTGAAGACAACAAGTACATCCTAACTTTTGAAAGGTGTCTAACTGTACTAGTTTTCTTTTCCATTGCAGCATGTGTGCAAAGCACAATCTGAGTGTTTCAGGAAGACAAAAAGCTCACCTACTCAAATACCACCTGTCAGGTAGTCTACCTGTTCACATAAGACCATCAGAATTCCAGGGCATAGCCTTTTCACTAATACTTAACTCAAAACCAGATGAACCTCATGGACAGAGATGGAGAAATTAACCCATTAATAGGTATTTACTGAGGGCCTGCCATGTAGAAGAAATAGTGTTTGGGATCTGGGAGTGTTAACCAATGTCACACATTTCCTGAAAATCCTAGAGGATGTCAGTCCCTTTAGTGAAGGAGTTGCCCATCTCATTGATAAAACACACCAACATTTAAAACCTTTGGTTAAAAACTGTGAAAATGGAAGCCTGAAACTATCATTTGCAGTATTTCTCTAAGATTACAAGAGAACTAACAGTTCCACAGTTTATAGAAATTATGGAAATTTTTAATTTGTTGGGGGATGACACAGTTACCAAAAGTTTTCCCTACTTCATTTTCCATGTTTTTGTGAAGATATATTCTGTACAGATATTTTGCATAAAGCCTAATATAGAACACAAGTTGATAGAAACTTCAACAAAAGAGGTAAGAAATCATACTTTAACATAAAATTTCTAACACGACATGTTATTTATCTGTTTAATACTTCTTGCTGTGCACAACATAAAATCAGTTTGTCATAACCTTTAAGCATTCTTTTCTGGTTCTGAAAGCTCCAGAATAAACTGCCATTCTTTGACTTTCTCAAGCATAAAATGAAAACTGAATTTTTTTCTTGCAAAAGATGAATTACCCTAGCTTGACAGAGGGTAATTAGCATACCCAATGCAAGTTAAGAGAATGGGTTGACAAGCACAAAGAAGACTAAGAAAACATGGGCACATTTTGCATGTGTTTTAATACATAAATGATTAAAAACATAACTACATATGTTAATTGCCACCAACTGCAACACAACCCTATTGGAAGACAATATTAAGTCGTGGAAAACAGTACATCTTTAATTATTTGCCTATTCTATAAACAAGTTTAATTGGAATCTAAAAACAGCAAGGGACAAAAGCTCAGTTCATTAGGGACCAACTAACTGTAAAGGGCAGATAAAAACCTATTGTCTGATACAGATGTACCTCCCGAGCACCATCAGAGAGCACCAGGCAGCACACTAATCAGTAATAAGAGGTGTTCTCATTATTAAGCCTATAAAGCATAAACCAGGTCACCACAAGCTTTGAAGGTACTGATCATCAATTATTTCGCTAATTGTTTGTTCTGTTTGCATGTCTCAGGGTAAAAGGAAAAAGTCACTGAAGCGATAAAGAGACACCAATAATTGCTACCTCAATGACAGTTGGTTTTTAGTATCTCATTATTTATGATTTGTTTTGTTATGCATATGTGACTTTAAGTCTACTGTATTAATGTATACCCAAGAAGCCTACTGTGTAACACTTGCGAAAGAATTACACAAATTAATCAGCAAACCCAGGCACAGAATCTGCCCTGCAAAGTCCTGCAAGACTGTTATTACTGTGTGAGTGAGAGTGTGTGTGTGTGTGTGTGTGTGTGTGTGTGTGTGTGTGTGTGTGTGTGTGTGTGTGGTTGAAAAAGTGTTGTTAGTAGCATGTTGCAGCATAAAATGCCAAACTTTCTCCGGCCATTGCCATTCTGTTTACAAGAATCACAAAGCTTTCAGACTGTCCTCAAAAGTGAATTAAATATCTTTAAAGAATAACAACAACTTTAGGATAATTTTTAAGTTGAAGTTAACATGAGACAATGAAGCTGGAATGTCATGGACTTCTGCTATAGGATTTAATTTTCTCAGTCCCAGCCATGAAGATAACATGTGCCTTAGTTTGAAGGCATGACTTACTTAGAGCTTTGGGGAGTCATCAGTTCACAAAGAGCCATTTCTGGCTGTTGTTAAGCTACAAGGCAACACTTCTACTTTATTCTTCCTTCTGGTCATTAATGTTCCATTAACAGATCAAAAATTACCTGAAACTAAAGGCTACATTACTAATTGTTAAACTGAAAATAGAGCAAATTCACTAATAAGGAATGTTTTTAAATGTGTGTACGGAGCTGCACTTTTATACTTTTTAAAGGTTGGGAAACTGATGGAAGATGGTGTTTATGTATTATTATGCCAAATAAAATACTAATTTATCTATGTCAGACTTCAAAAAAGTCAAGAAAACTTTTCTTTGTGGAGGAGACCTTTCGAGGTCCTTTTGTCCCCCCTCTGATATAACTCTGCCAGAGTTATGACAGTTATGGTAGTTTAATGATAGGGCTTTGTTTTTATGGAGTTAATTTCTTCACGATATCAAACTGAAGTACTTAGATCCTTAGTGGAAAGCATTAATGGTCTCTGTCCAAAAAAAAAAAAAAAAGTAAATAGTTACTGTCGCATTAAACATTAAATCAGTTCTAGTAACTGTACAAAGCTCATGCCCTTCTCAATGGAATCAACTTTCTCTGGGGAAACTGTGCTGACAGGATTAAGCTTACATGAGAATATTTCTTGTTTGAAGAAAGTCAAGCCCAATTCTCCTTCTAAATACAGGGGGATGAGGGTAGGGGTTGGATGGAGGGAAGGAAGAGATTAGATACCTGGTTTCCTTGCAAAATTAACGTGAGGAAAAGAGTTGTTTAAGTACATTGTAGGAGAATAGATTTCGGGTAACTGCACCTGTACCATGGAAAATTACTCTTCAATTATGCATAGTAATTAGAGTTGTTGTTTAACTGTTATGAAAAACCTGCAATGAGCTAGAAGGTGCAAGCAACTCATATAAAAATTCTGTCATTGGCGGTAGTTGAGGGAAGATGATTTGAGATAGAAAGCAGAAGAAAAGGAAAACCTGTTGGAGAACAAGTCTTTGTATAATACTTAAATGGACACACAGTCAGAAACTATTCAAAACATATTTGTTGGTCACTTAACTTGTACCTAGCATGATAATAAGATTGATGAGGTTTATATGTTATTAAAACTCCCTTATTAAGAATCACTAATGCACTGTGCTAAGTGGCAATACTCATGTATAGTTACTAATGGTTGGTGTATTACTTTAAATTTGAGTTTTTGGACTCTGCCCTGGCTGATTTTAAAATTTGTTTTTATGAGAACAAAGTAAAGGACTTAAGGGATAGTCTGGTTATAAAATAGGTAAAGTGAATATTTACTTGGTAATTTTTAGATATTGCTTAGTGGCAAAGTCTTTATTCCTAAGGCTCAAGGTTTCAAATGATTCGATTGACGATGAATATAACGACTCATGCAGAATACGTTCATTCCACTCCAGGATGGATCAATACAGTTTTGAAACATGTAGTTTTTGATAGACATATCAACTCTCTCCTTGGTAGTATAGATGGTATTGAAACCATAATCATGATTAAAATGAAACAAAAGGAATTAACTTTAGTGAAATATGATTAAGGTCATCAGATTACAATATCCATATTCTATGAGAGGGGACCTCATTTGAGGTTGCTCCCTTCCGTCTTATTCCTTTCTGTATTTCTGTTATTGTCTGTATTTCTATCATCATCATCATCATCATCATCATCACTGATATTAACAATAATAAAACTGATTTATTAAGCAAAAAATATCAAATTAAGCACAATTAAAGCTTGGCTCTGTATTTGTTAGTTTAAAATAATCAAACCATAACTCTCTGTTAATACCAACTGATGAAATTTAAGCGCCATGAACTCCAGCATCTCTTTTTCATTTACAATACTCCCAGATGAATTGTAAATTAAATATTTGTTTCTAAGAAGATCCTTTCACATTTCTCTCTCCCCTACATAGAATCAGTGACTGAGTGACGCCAAGCATCACAAGCTTCCATTTGAAAGTGGTGGTTGCAGTTAATTATTGGTACTAATGTGAAACCCACATTGCATGCTTATTTTAAGGCCCATAATAGAGTTGTCCATGTTTTCTGCCTTCATTTTCTAGCCTTTCAATGAATAAGAAGCATGATTTAAAAATACCACCTTCCTCAGGACTGATTGTGTCTTAGAACTCCCACCGAAGTCACTAGGTGCTTTGAGTACACTCAGACTGGACTCATAATGAGCAAAGTTGATGAGAATTCAGCTATCCAAGTATGACCAGTGCTGAGTTTTCAAGGTCACTCATCATTTTCATCTGAGAAAGGAGATCCTCTAGTTGCTCTCTCCTCAGATAAGTACAATTAAAGATTGAATTATTCCTCCCAGGGGCAATCCCTTTATTAACAAAGGCCATGTTGAGCCCCCATCTCCTTTCATTGCCAGATGGTCTGCACACCCCAGCAACTGAAGGCAGCCTCATTGAATATCTTGCATTTTTCTCAGAACTGCTGGCTCTATTACTTCTCTGCTGGCAAAAAGTGAAAGATAATCCTCTTTGTAGGTTTGCACTGCATTATTTAATTTTTCTGTAAACTCTGACTCAATAAAAACAAAACTGTCCAGTAATTAGGTGTTGGTCTCTCGCCACCGCCTTGTTACCGGGGACCAACAACACAGGGCGGGAGGAGGGATCCCGGACCAGCCGGCGATAACCTCCTGTGGGGCTGAGCGGGATGGTGAGTGTCGCAGGCCCGACCCCCTCTGCGCTTCGGCCCGGGGGGCAAAGAAAGAGACACCGAGCCTGGAGAGCGGTCAAAGCCGGAACTCTGTTTATTGCAAGGGTGTTGGAGCTTATATAGGGAAAAAGGGCAGGGCGGGTTTTGATATGAGAGATCAAGCAAAGAGCCAATAAGAAGGGCTTAAAAGGATAGGGTGAGGTGGTGGGGAGGCTTTATGCGAATACGGAACTAAAGTTGCTGAATCACTGGGACCCGGAAGGGCGAGGCTGGCAGCTACGTGCCGTTGAGCGCTAGTGAAATGGTGGCCGCGGAGCGCATGAACTGGCGCCCGTGCGCGTCAGGGCGCATGCGCGCAAAGTTATGCCCAACAATTAGGTTCAAATTACCATTTTTTTAAATTCTAAAATTCAAGATTATGAGCCCATATTTATAACTGTCTCCTATAGCCTTGATGGAGTAGCAGTTATGATAAAGTAGAGGAAAAGCTTTCATCCCAAATAACATGCTTCTTATCGACTGCATCAAACATACCCAAGTAGCACAATGCTTATAGCAATTTGTAAGACACACTCCGTAGTAGAATTCTGGACTTGTAACAATGTCATTACATCTAACACTAAGGTAATTCTCACTGTGCACTGAATATGAGTTAACCAAAATTGTTCTTGATCCCACCTGTGGACAAAGACCTCCAACCACCCAAAAGTACAACATTCTTTTTCTAAGGAGCAGTATCTAAAGGAGAAGGAAAGTACCTTAGGAGGAACGTGTTATGGAAGAAAGTCAACAAAAGACGTTGTCTATGCTAGTAAAAATAGGATCGGCTATGCTGGAGTAATAAACAAGCCCTCAAATCTCAGGGGCGTACTACTATGAAAGTTCATACTTGAAGCTATTCTCCAAGTGGCGACTGAGAAAACTGAGCAGCTTCCATGTTATAGCTATGCCATCTGATATGCCTGGCCTCCAAAATCATCACAGGAAGGAAAAAGAGGTAGAAGAGGTATAGCAGCTCTTATCTGACCAGCAACGACACATGTACCGTCCACTCAGTATCCATTGGCTGCAGCTAGTCACATGCCCCCAAATTCCTAGAAAGGGAGGTTGGACAATGTAGAGAGCACACGAGTATTTGCTGACCCCACACTCACTCTACTACATTTTCTAAGTAGAAAAGAGATGAGCAAAAATTAGGATAAACACGTAGCGTCACTGATGCCAACATGCGTCCTGATACACTGTTCTGAACTGGGGTTTGCTGTGACAGAAAACAAAACAAATGACAAAGCTCTCCACACGTGGTCCTCTCCTCATGGGGTTTCCTAGCCAAGTAGCTTTGGAGAAGCCCTTAGTGTCTCTAAGTCTCATATTTCCTACCTGTAGTAGAAGAATAATAATATTAATTCCAGGCAGCATTATTTTGAGGAACAAAGAAAGATGTGATGGAAATTAAATAAAATACGTTAAACACTTAACAGAATGCCTCACATATTTTAGGTGCTTTATAAACGTTATTTCTCTTCCCCAATGAAGAGCAATATAAATATTATTTTCAGCTAATATGACCTTTCCTGGGAGAAATTACAGGTAGTAATTAAGAGAAGGGGCTCTAGAGCCCAACAGCCTTGACTGAACCATGAGCTGAGCCATTTAATCTCTGTGACCTTCCACGAACCCCTCAACACAAACTATGCAGCAAAAGCACCTTAGCTTATTCCTGTTCTAAGTTTCGTGACTTACACAAATCAGATGTCAGACAAAATTTAAGGACACCAGGATGTGTAGCTCAGAGAATCAGCAGCAAGTCAACTTTGTGGCCAGTCCCATTTTGTCCTTGCACCCCAGTACTGTGAATTATTATGGTTCCTTCATCCCTTCCTGCCCCAGTTTTGTCTGGTCCAGCTAAGCTCCAGCTTTGACACAGATAACGTTTGCCCTTCTTTGACCCAGCATGCTTAATGTCCACCTCCCTGACATCTTCAGCTCCCAAAAGGTGTTTTTTAGTAGTACCTTCATATATGTCTTTAGCATGCCTAGTTGTCCAATGGGTCCCAAAACATGAAAGTGAGTTTGCAGAAAAAGAAGAGATTTATAGATAATATCTAATTCTATTTGAAGGAAAGGAAAGATTCTGGGGGAAAGTCTTGGCCTTGGCCTGGTTAAATTTAAGATGCAGATTATATCTAAACAAAGATAAGATGAACTATAAGAGGCAGAGAGTTTAGCAGAGGACTTTGATTCATTCACTGAAGACAGCAAAAAGTAATGACACTTATAGGTGAAATAACATGTTAGTATTTTTGTAGTTTGTATTTCTTCTTACATAGTTTTTTTAAGGAGAGGAAAAATGGAACTAAGTTATATCTGTGTGCTATTTTGTTTGGAAATATAGTAAGATACTTTGTGACTTATCCTGCACAGTTTATTTCCAGTTTTCATTTTTTCTATTATTTAAATTTCTGTTTTATCTTCCCAATTGATTATAATTTACTTAGTGATGGGAAAGTTTCTCATACTTCCCAACAGAGTGATTAAGAGAATGGCTTTGTCAACAGACAGGTTTGGGTTTGAATCCTAACTCCCCATGAAATATGTGACTTTAGGCAAATTACTTAACTGCCATGTGTCTTTGGGGAATAATAAAAATACTATGTATTGGGTTGAATAGTGTTCCTCAAGGACTCTGAAGCCCTGCCCAGAACCTCAGAATGTGACCTTATTTGGACACAGGTCATAGCAGATGCTATTAATTAAAATGAAGTTATATTGCAGTAGGATGGACCCTTAATCCAATATGACGGGTGTCCTTATAAGAGGAGAATACCGTGTGAAGACACAAACACAGAAAGATGGCAGCTATGTGACAATGAAGACAGAGACTAGAATTATGCAGTTGCAAGCCAAGGAATGCCAAGGACTGTCAGAAACCACCAGACATTAGGAGAGAGGCGTGGAAAAGATTCTCCCTCTGAGCCCCTCAAAGAAACAAACCTCACAACACCTTGATTTTGGACTTCTGGCCTGAACTGTAAGAGAACACATTTTCATTGTTTTAAGCCTCTGTTTGTGGTAATTTATTATGGCAGCCCTAGCAAACTAATACAACTTGTGTCATAAGACAGCTATAAATTTTAATTGACATAGTGTATGTGGTGTGCTTACCATGATGTCTAGTGCACAGAATCACACAATAAGTGTTAGCTCTTAAATATTTACTGATTAAGAGAATGAGAGTCAATATAGAATATACCAACACACTGTCCTTCACTTCATGCAGACATTTCATTAAATAGAGAATAAGGCAATTGGAATCCTCTCTGTCTAATTTTCAAGAGTAGAATGTATCATGCAATTATAAAAGAACATTAAGTGTTGTTGGTTGGAGTTTTGGGGTGTTCTATATTGGCCATTTTAAGGAATGAAGCCAAAATGAGCTGACAACTGATGGAGCAAAAGGAGTTATAAAAAATATAGAAGTTAAGTCAGAGGTTTGCAAGGCTGGGAAAGCATAGGACATATAAAATCTTGAGGCAGGAAGTATACACCATAGATCTGTTGCTGGGGAAGCAAAAATGAGAAACCAAATCTGAGCAGTTAAATGAGAGAAGAAAAATTGATGACGGCAGGCCACGCAGGCCAACAGACCAGGAGCAAGAGTACCGACTTCAGTGAACAAAGGAACTTTTGGGTAGATTTTATTTATCCTAATGCCACTATTTAAAATACAATTCTTATTCATTCTTTTCTCTGAAATCTTATTTTCAGGAATAGCAATTTTTTAAAAATATAGACGCACACAAAAAATAAAAAGCACGCATATACTATGAGATAGAACCTATTTACAGTCCAATAAATTAAGTTCCCTTAAAACAGAAGCCATGTCTCTTTTGTTCCCTGAATTTCCCTGTGCTTGGCAGGCAGGATATATGCTATAAATATTCATTGAATGGCAAAATGAGCTTGTTTAGCTATATTTCCTTCCTGAGATTTTCCAAATGTATATATCTTGGAATCAGGATTATGATGAATCTGTTGTTCCACTTGAGGATGCAAATTTCAGCTTCCTAGTTTCAGCTTTTCCTATTTTATAAGTATCAATCAGGGCAGCCACTGCATGCACTGGGAAAATAATTACAACACTAGTTTGATGGACATTAGTGGCAAATGCTAGTTCAAATTTTATTGTATATTCTGATGCAGAGCCAAATTTCTCTAAAGGCAAACTATCATGTAAGTTTCTGTCAGTTTTTTGCCCTCTTGCTGCTACCTATGATTTTTTTCATGTAATAATTGTCTAAAGTACCTGAAAAATTGTGGCATATTATGTGTTTATGTCTTCCAATTTAGAGTGAAATTTACTCTTAAAGACAAGTTGTTTCTTTGACCAAAAACAAGGAATAAAAGAAAGAAAAAAATTCCCATTTCCTCAGAAAAGTTCAGATAGCCTAACAATAATTCAATCCCACAATGGGATAATCACGGATGAAAAGCATAAATCATTGGTATGTAAACCAAAGTCTCAGCTTGGTTGTTCTAGTGTACACTTAATAAATAAATTATTTTTTAAAATCTTTGAAAATACATGAGGGCAATGATTTTCATGAAATGTTGCAGGTGTTTCTCATGAGAATATGCTCAGGAAGGCAAATCAGAAAACAAATCCCTTTGGGAAAGAAGTTGTGTGACCAAACACTGAAGGAGAAAAGTATGAAACTAAATTAAAACATCTTAGTTCCAACATAATTTAGGTGTTTTTTCCTTCTAAATTTTACTTCCTTTAGGCAATGATACTTTTATCCAAGGCTCAAAGCGGAACTGTGAAATGTATTGGAAAAGGCTTCTCAGAGATATTACTAACATGAGTATGATAAGAGAATGTCTCCTAAAATTACACTCTTTCAAGATGAAGCACCTGCAGAGGACTGGGTTATGTACTTGAACTGTATGAAAACAAAAGCTTGAGTTTTTCCCACTATTTTTTCTAAGAAAATAATTTCATTTTACATAACTCAGACAAATGGGATTGATCGTCAGTTGAATAATGTGATGCTATGTTGTCTTTGCTTTATTGCAAATATCTTATTTGTAGACATTTATTTGATATGCATTTATTTTGTAAACACTTATTTGATAAACATTTAAAAATGTTTAGCAATTCCATGAAATGATTAATAATACAACGTAACATAAAGATAATCACATGACATAATGCATGACTATGGTTCCTAAATAAATATGGAACCAGATGTAGTCCCTGACATTAAAAAAATCTTTTGGGGCCGGCCCGGTGGCACACTAGAGAGTGCGCCGCTTGAGAGTGTGGCGGCGCTCCCGCCGAGGGTTCGGATCCCATGTGGAGACTGGTTCCCGCTCACTGGCTGAGCGCGGTGCGGGCGCAGCGCCGAGGTTTGCGATCCCGTTGCCGGTCAGTAAAAAAGACAAAAAGGAAAAAAAAAATCTTTTGAACATTTTTATGAGGTAGGTAGTCAACAGTATCACCTCAATTATTCTGCTGAAATAACTAAATAATGGGAAAATTAAACTTAAAGTAGTTGTTGCTGCCACTATTAAATGTTATCTTTAATTAAAACAAATTACTTAAGTAATTAATGATCATTACATTTTAAAAATAGAAGAAATATTAAACTAAAATCGATAAAATTCTATCACCTAAGGAAAAGCATTGTTATACTTTTACCTTCTTCCTGTTGAGAATAAATTCATGCATGTGGGTTTTCTTAATCAAAAAATGACATTCCATATTATATACTATTCTGTAATTTAGATATTTTTCATCAAAAAATATATATTTTTAGCATTCTTTCATGGCAAAATCAGAAATCTAATTTTAATGATAATAAGTTACTCTATAAAATGGCTATAGCATAATTTATCCAGCCAGTCCCATGTTGCTAGATATTCAGGACATTTTCATTATTTTGATACTACAAACATTGTTGTGATAAAGGTCATTATGCATACATCTTTGTGCACTTGTCCAGTTATTTCCCTAGATTAACTTCCTAGAAGCAGAAGTATTGTGTCAAATAGATTATTTTACAGTTTTTGATACCACTGCCAAATTTTACCCACAAAGATAATATCAATTCATACTCCAACCAAAAGTGTGGAATATTCATCTCCTCACTTTTACATCAGTTCATAATTCTCCTTTTTAATTTTTGTCAATCTGATAACTACAGAATTGTATCTCACTTTCAGTAGGCGACAATTAAAAATGTATACATATTTTCAAAAAAGCCTAAATCAACCACTAGAAACCAAATAAATAAGCCAATAAAAGACATAAAATAAAACCATAAAAAATAATCCAAAAGAAGGCAGAAAAAGAGAAAAAAGCCCACAAAGAACAGATAGGACAGATAGAAAATAAGATAGACAGCAAGATGACAGACTTCAACCTAATAATATCAATAATAACACTAAATGTAAATCGTTCAAATGCTCCAATTAAAAGAAAGAAATAGCCAGATTGAATTAAAAAAGCAAAACTCAACCATATGCTGCTTTCATAATAACACCTTAATAATACATAATAACCATATAAAGTATGTTCTCCAACTACAACAGAATGGACTTAGAAATTATTAACAAAAAGGTCTTCAGAAAATCCCCAAAGAGATGGAAATTAAATAACAAACCTCTAAATAAACTATGGGTCAAAAATCGTATCATAAGAAAAATTAAAATTTTTAAACTGAAGGAAAATGGAAACATGACACACTGAAATCTGTGGGATAAAGCTAATGCCATATTTAGAGGGAAATTTATAACAATAAATATCTAAATTTTAAAAAGGGGGGGTTTCAAATAAATGTCTTGAGCTTCTACATTAAATGATGAGGGAAAAAAAGAGCAAATGAAGCCCAAAATAAACAGAAGGAAAATAAGAAAGATAAGAATGAAATAAAAGTAACTAGAAAATAGGAAAATAATAAATTAATATTGTTTCTTTAAGAAGATCAATAAAGTTGATAATCCTCTAGCCAGACTTATCAAGAAAAAAGAAGACATATCAGGGATGAGAGAAGTAACATTACTACATATCCTATGACATTAAAAGGATAAAAATATTATTGAAATAATGGTGTATTATGAAAACTTTATGCCCAGAAGTGCAATAATTTCATTGAAATGGACAAATTTCTTGAAAGATACAAACTACCAAAGCTTAATCAAGAAATAAACTGAGTAGTTCTACACCTATTAACTAAATTAATTGCTAATTAAAAGCCTTCCCACAAAGAAAAGTCTAGGCCTAGATGGCTTCACTAATGAATTCTACTAAGTATTTAAGTAAGAAATAATATCAATTCTACACAAACTCTTACAGAAAAAATTAAAAGTGAGAACATGTCCCAACTTGAGGGCAGCATTATCCTGATTCCAAAACCAGATAAAGATGACATAAGAAAAGAAAATTACAGGCCATTATCCACCATTAACATAGACACAAAAATCCTTAAAGTATTAGCAAATCAAATTCAACAATATAAAAAAGAATATTATATTGTGACCAAGTGAGACATTTAGAAATTCAAGATTGGGGCCGGCCCGGTGGTGCACTGGAGAGTGCGCCGCTTGGGAGTGCAGCGGCGCTCCCGCCGAGGGTTCGGATCCCATGTGGAGACCGGTTCCCGCTCACTGGCTGAGCGTGGTGCGGGCGTAACACCGAGGGTTGCGATCCCGTTGCCGGTCGATAAAAAAGACAAAAAGGAAAAAAAAAAAAAAGAGAAATTCAAGATTGGTTTACCATTCAAGATCAATCAATGCAATTAATCAAATTATCAAACTAAGAAAGAAACACCAAATAATCATCTACACCGAGGGTTGCGATCCCGTTGCCGGTCGATAAAAAAGACAAAAAGGAAAAAAAAAAAAAAGAGAAATTCAAGATTGGTTTACCATTCAAGATCAATCAATGCAATTAATCAAATTATCAAACTAAGAAAGAAACACCAAATAATCATCTACACCGAGGGTTGCGATCCCGTTGCCGGTCGATAAAAAAGACAAAAAGGAAAAAAAAAAAAAAGAGAAATTCAAGATTGGTTTACCATTCAAGATCAATCAATGCAATTAATCAAATTATCAAACTAAGAAAGAAACACCAAATAATCATCTACACCGAGGGTTGCGATCCCGTTGCCGGTCGATAAAAAAGACAAAAAGGAAAAAAAAAAAAAAGAGAAATTCAAGATTGGTTTACCATTCAAGATCAATCAATGCAATTAATCAAATTATCAAACTAAGAAAGAAACACCAAATAATCATCTACACCGAGGGTTGCGATCCCGTTGCCGGTCGATAAAAAAGACAAAAAGGAAAAAAAAAAAAAAAGAAATTCAAGATTGGTTTACCATTCAAGATCAATCAATGCAATTAATCAAATTATCAAACTAAGAAAGAAACACCAAATAATCATCTCAATAGAAGCATAAAAAGTATTTGACAAAATCCAACATCCATTCATGATAAAAACTCTCAGCAAACAAGGTAGAGAAGCAAGACAGAAATGTCTGCTCCTGTTACTTCTAATCGACATGGTTCTGGAATTCCTAAACTGTGAAATGAGGTATTACCTAAGTAAATCAATAAATAAAGGCCTGCAGATTGGAAAGGTATAAGTAAAATCATACTTATTTGCAGACATTATTGTCTACGTAGAAAAACCTAAGAAATCTACAAAAGAGACAACTAAAGTGAATTTAGGAGTTCAGGATGCAAAGTCAATAAACAAAAAAAAACAAAATTGTATTTTATATGCCAGCAAAAAAACCCCCAGGAAATAGAAATTAAATCAACCTAAAATATATCATTTACAATGACACCAAAAAAATATGAACTTACTAGAGATATATTTGACTGAAGATGTACAAGACCTATACACTGAAAAGTAGGAAACACTGACAAGAGAAATTAAAGAAACCTAAATATATGGATAGATATACTATGTTCTTGGTCCAAAAGACTCAATATTGTTAAGATGTCCATTCTACCCAAATTGATCCACAAACTTCATTTAATCTTAATAAAAATCCCTGCAGGCTTTTTGGTAAAAATTATCAAGCTGATTCTAAAATATATGTGAAAATGAAAAAGACCTAGCATACCTCAAAGAATTTTGATGAAAACATAGTTGAAGAACTTACATAAAATAAAACCACAATGAGATACCACTACATACCTATTGTAATAGCTAATATTAAAGATAACAAAAAACAAAAAAAAGCCCAAAATGATCATACCAAGCATTAGCATGGATGTGGAGCAACTGGAACACTCACACACTGCTGAAAACGGCTTCACTTTGGAAAACAGTTTGGCAGTGTCTTAAAAAGTTAAACACAAAATAATAAAAGAAAAAACAAAGTTAAGCATACACCCACAACATAACCTATTCATTCCACTCCAACATATTTACCCAAGAAATGAAAACATCTGTTCACATAAAGATTTGTACATTAATGTTCAGAAAAGCCTTATATAGCCCCTCCCTCAAAAAATCAAAACAAAAAAACAAAAAAACCCTCAAATGTCCGTCATCAGGTGGTAAACAACTTGTGGTATAGCCATACGATGGGATTTAAAAAGAATGAACTATTGATACACACGACATGGATAAACCTTAAAATAATTATGCTGCGTGACATAAGTGGAGACAAAAAACAAATATGTACTGCATGTACTTGCACTCTATATAAAATTCCAGAAAACATTACCTAATTTATAGTGACAGAAAGCAGATCACTAATTGCCTGGGAGGAGGAGAGAGGAGGAAAGATGGATCAATTACAGAAGGGCACAAGCAACTCTGGGGGGTGACAGATATGTTCATTACCTTGAAATGGCAATGGTTTCACAGGTACGACAGGTATGTCAAAACTCGTCAAGTTGTATACTTTACGTATGTGCAGTTTATTGTATATCAATTACACCTTAATGAAGCTTCAAAAGCAAGCATAAAAGTATCTATTTCTACAGACATATCAGTTCATATTCACATTGTTTAGTTTTTTCCAATTTTATAAGTACAAAATGGCACTACATTTTTAAAATTTCTTTGATAACAATTGCAGATTGGTATTTTTCATATATTTTACTGCCTCTGTTTTTCTTACTATTTACTACCTCTCATATAAATTAATTATTCTATGGTCATTGACAAGAATTTAAAAATTACTTCCTTGACATAATAAAAATCATGTTTGTTATATGAAGGTTCATAATTTCTTTTCTGTTTTTTCATTTTTAACGAACTTGTCACAGTCTCATACCTTGTAAGTCAGTTAATATTCTCAGACCCCATAGCTATGTTTACCGTGTTTTGTGTACGTGTGTGTGCCATTTCCTCAAGAGGCCATACTTAAGATGATTATACAGTGGCCTCACAGACTCTTAGAAGACCCATGTGGAGAAAATAATTTTGCCTTTCACAACAATTGAGAATGTCTAAGGGGATTTAGTCAAAGATGCTAACAGACTAAGTTTAATTTTAGTAAGTAACTCCCTTTAAAATTCATAACCAAGCATGTTTAATAATTATCGTGGATTGAAAGGAAAAATTCTCTCTACTGTCAAATTTTTTTGCCAGACGTATTTAACAATTACTAATTGGAGCAACAGAATATTGGTACTATGTTTTCTGGGTACTAACACAAATAATTAGGGAAATATGAAGTAAGTAGAGAGGCCTATGGGATAAGTATATACAGATGATAAATAGCTGACAGTTATCTATTGTGTATTTTCCTTTAAAAGAATAGTGTTAAGTTTAACACTTCTAAGTAAAATGTCACAAAAGATAAGGAAAAAAAAGTGCCGAGAAATTAGTGTAGTAGAATATTTGCTTAGACATTTTCACCATTGTTTTTATGAGTTGTAGACAGTTTCTCAAGTGTGAATCACATTTTTCCTTTCCGGGAGGCCACCAATTAATGTGTCTTTCTAATGGTGTACCCCATGTCCACATACATTTTGTTAAAGAACCTATTTCACAGAAGAATATGTAATAACTCTTAAAGGAATAGCACTGTCATAAAGTATACTTGGGCAACTTTATGAGAGTGACCAGTTTTCCTAGCAAGTTACATCCATAATAAAAAATATTATTAATGATAAATAATTAATTGAATATCTACTATATGCCAGGCACTATGCAAGGTACTCGCTCTTCCCTAATTTCTCACAGTAGCTGGGGTTGTCTGCATTTTACAGATGAAGAGTGTGAGGGTTACCCTGCTCACGGCATATCATTTCCATGGCTTGGAGTTTAGAGTACTGTTTACTGCGCCATGTTTCTATTAAGAAGTTGGTCCACACCTCCCTTGAGATACTTAATCTCAAGACATTATTACTTTCTTTTTCCTGAAGATGTAAAGTGGTTTGCCAAGTGAATCACCGTGGGCAAGGTGAGGCAGAAAGCTGCCTTTGTAAATAAGTAGATATCATTAGTTCATCAAAATAAGCAGATTTCTATCAAAGAAGGACTTGATAGCGTCTCATCAACAAAAAATGCTAATGTCTTTTGATTTTTTCACTACACCCAAACCATGTCTATGTCTACGTCTACAAAGCTTCCTGAATAAACTTACCCTGAATTCATTATCAGTTAATACTTACTGAAAAGGCCTGATCTCTGCTCTCTGGCAAAGTATGGTGTGAATACAGGTTTTTTTTTATTGTTGATTCACTAATAGAGATTAATGCAAGCAACTAAGTACACAGGATATAAAGATGATAAAACTGTGTAAGAGTAGAGCAGTAAGAATGAAACTGATTTTGTTGGTTGGTGTATTAGTCAGAAAGTCCCATTTACTCACATTGGAGAAGCAGAGGCCCAGCAGTCATCATTCTGAGTTCCTTACTCCTAATTTGCCCAATCTTGACAATAAACATTATTGCTTCCTTAGATAGTTTCTGGGTCCGTGATCTTTCTTTTAAATGATATTTACCAATTTTGAGTAAACTCAGAGCCCCTCTGCTTACACGCTTCTCATTGAAATGCAAATCAAAGTCAGGGCAAAATATATCAATTCTGTTCATCACCAAGAGTTGGTACGGGCTGTCATGTGTATAGAACTGCTTTCGACTTTTGAACAAAAGGAGTTACAAACAACTTTTTGGACCTACATATATCCTTTAGCAAAATTTTTGGTCTCAAGTAACTGAAAACTCCACCTTGAAAAAAAAGTTATTCAAAGATAGCTCAAGAGATTTTTAGCCCCACTAATTGCTTTTTCTTTCTGGAATGCTCATCAGGCAGATTCCCCCCAAAAAACATCCTTCTGCTTTCAACTGGATTTCTTTACAAGACACGGTTCTGGCCGACATAGTGATCAGAGAGTGTGATTAGCAAGGAAGGTGACAATACTTAAGTTTGACCAGAGACATTTAATAAGTTATTTGTACCAAGATTAAAATAAAAATAAATTAGCCTGATTGCAAGAAGAGAAATTAAGAAAAAATATAAACATTTTAGAGAAGTGGCAGAACTGTTTTTCCTTGAGGGCATTCAGGCTAATCATTTACAGGGATTTAAAGTCACGCCTTTGGCATAATTCCAAAATCAAGGGCAATCTCAGACCCATTTTTTTAAACAGAATATTTTCCAGATTTAGACGCCCTCCTAATCTGCAATAATTGATGCACTTTCTGTTTGCTATGGTATGCTTTTCTGACCTCAGTCCTCTCCCAAAATGGAAATTAGACCTTTTAAAGACAGATACATAAAGAAATCCTTCACTATTTCAGCTGCTTGGGGGTTTTTAAAATCTGACTACCAAAAGGAGAGTCATACGAGCTCCAGCAATCTCACTTTACAGCAGACATGACGAAGAGGCTGCGCAGAGGCTTCGCTGTACCCGCCACATTGTCCAAGAGGCACGTGAAGGAAACTGGAACGTGAAGGAGACGCTGCGCGTGAAACAGGCGAAGAGCAAACGTGAAGCCGCCTATCACTGGCGCCGCTCGCCGACCGCCGAAGCGGTGGGTGCTGATAGCATTATTGTTTAATCTCTCTGAAGAATATGTGGGAGCAGAAAGCACAACATCCCCAAGTTGTTACTTTGTCACAACTTTACAGAATACATAAGCACTTCAGTAAATACACAGATTTTTTTTGCAAACTGTAAATCATCTGTGAGCCACCACTGTTCGACTAATTACAGCAAGAAGCTGTGCTCATTAGCTGTTCTCATCTGGCTCACTGCACGACCTAAATAGTCCGTAAATGAGCCGGCAATTATTGCTGTATTACCACTACCAGCTCCGCTCACATCAAAATATCTCCACCAAATGTTACGCCTGTTGGTATTATCAGGTTAGAAATTTCATAAACATATTGAAGCAGTTAATTGGGAGATTATTTTAAAAAATGTGAAAATAGAATCATCAGTGAAAGAGTTTTCATCAAACCCCAGATAGGCGGCTCCACCTATAGACAAGAACGTTGGAATGCAAGCATCTGGGAGTATCCCATAGCCCGCTTCTAAACAGGTCTGGCAAACCAGGAAAGTAAGGAAAATTTACTCACGTTAAATGGGAAGACAGTGAATCATGTATATTCTTATGCCACCTAAAAAATGGTGTCTTGACATAGTCAAAATATAAGGACAGCGTGTGTTCATTGGCCTAGGGCCTGGAAGAACTTCAGCCAAACAGAAAAAGCAAAGTGTAATGTCAGTAAAACTTCATTACTTCCAGCTCCATCATACGGTATATATTGAAGGAAGACTACATTTTTTTTCTTTAGTTCAATTTTTAAAAAATGTTTACCTACATGTGAATGGTAAAAAGAAAACGATAAAATAGTTTAACTTTGAAGAACAATTTTCCAACACTCTAAAACATTTTAGAAGCAAAGCATCTATTTACAGTAACAAATGATGAGCTGATTAGTTGTATTCTTATTATTCACTCAAATGTCCTCCTTGGGCTTCATTTTAATTATTGAGGATATTTGAAAGTAACACATTTTTAAAACTTGCTATAATTCATATTTTATATTCATTCAAATTCACCCAACTCCAATTGATCCAATTTAATGAGATCCTATTGTGAACATTTTCATGACAAAAAGGGGGGCCCTCAATACTGGGGCACTTTATTTTATCTTGTTGATGGTCATCACGTCAGATTCATCATTGATTATGATCCTGAAAAATATAAAAGGAATAGGGAAAATGCTGAAGGCTTATGGGTGTTCTGATTGTATTGGCTTTCTTCTATGTACCAACAAAGAGGAGATACTTTAATAAATAAATATTTGATTTGATTCTTGATCCTTTACAAGTTGCTTGTAAAGAAGGTGGAGGCTGTCTCTAATGAATTGTATATTGTTACTTACCCAGACAAGGACGGTATCACAATGTGTCCTATATGGCACAAACTATTTGACAGACTTTGGACAGGATGTAGAACGGAATCAATTACTAATGATGTGCTCCAAAAATGTCTTCATGATGAAGACACTGACTATAACAATAACGATGATATTGAGAGGCAACACTTCCTATTTACCAACCAATTGACATCAATGGGCAAAAGAATGTGCATTGTATTTGTTCACCTCTTTACAGTTGCTAAGGTTTACAAAGAATTCTTCAAATCTGATCAATGAATATCTGTTTTGCTATGAATTTTATGAAGTTTTCTACGTGGCCGAAACATTCTTCAAGTTATAGGTGCTAGGCTGTAAAAGGCAGCACTGTTTTTCCCTGCTGGAAACTTCGTCAATTCTAATGTAGGTTTTGAGTACAAGAGTAGTTGCCCTTTTTCTTTCTTCTTTAAAGTCCCTTTTCCCTTCCCTGACTGTATTAGTCCATTTTTGTTGCTTATAACAAAATACCTGAAACTGGGTGAATTATAAAGAAAAGTGAAATTTATTGCTTACAGTTTCTAAGGCTGGGAAGTCCAAAGTCCATCTGGTGGTGGCAATAGTGACCTAGGGGTCTCACATTGCAAGATGGTGGAAGCAGAGAGAGAGCAGAAAGAGAGAGAGAGAGAGACTCTCCTCTTCTTTTAAAGCCCTCAGAATCACACCCCTGACTACCATTTTTAATCCATTCACTACTGCAAGGTCCTACAATCCAATCACCTCTTCAAGGCCCCACCTTTCAATGACCATAATAGTATTTCTCACCCTCTTAACAGTCACAGTGGGGGTTAAGTTTCTAATAAGTAAAACTTGGGGGACACAATTCAAGCTTCAGGGAGTTTGGGGGGAACATAATTCAATCCACTGCACTGACTGTCTCCTCTGATAGTTTTTTCTGGTTATTCATAGTTAGATCTAATTGTTGGTCTGGGAGCTTGTGAAAATTCAGTGTCTTGGGTCCCAACCCCAACCTACTAAATCAGAATCTGCAGTTTAACAAATTTGAGAAACACTGGTCTAGGGAAAGGCCTATCATGGGTCTCCAGAGGTCTATTCTCTGCATGAGAGGGGAGTCAAAGCAGTTTCCAGCCATGGAGAATCAAACTTCGAACAAAATAAATGGTTTTGACTGTTTTAACTCACTATCAACATTTTTTAAAAGTTTTTCCAAAGGCCATTCCTTCATGTTTAGAAAGGTATATTGGATCCTGTGGAAAAGCTGATTCTAATTCTTTGGCTGTTTGCAATGTGATAATCATACCAAGATGTATTTTAGAGTGCCTGTTTTGTGCCCAGTGCTCACTCAATACAATGGAAGACTCATAAAAAGTGCATTCACCAAAAAACAATTGTCAAGGACCTTACTTTTCCATGGCTGTGGTTACACTACAGTTCAGATGCATAATATTCCTAAACTCCTTTAAATTTTTCAATCACTTTTATATCTAGGGTGTTGCTTTAACATCACATATTCAAGAAGATCTTTTCTATATAAGTATGTGGGGGATACATATATCTCATATATATACCATGTAGGGAAACTAAAGCTCAAAGTTGTTTAGTGACTGCCCAAACTCACCAGTTGACTAAAAGCAAAGTTGGTATAGGTGAGGCCTTCTTCTTAAAATATGTTTTGTATATCTCTGGTACTCAGAGCTCACTCGACTATTAGAGAAGAACTTAAAGTAATGTTGGCTTATATCCTGACACCAGTCTACTAATGGGAGCTACTGCACTGAACACCTCTGTGCATGTTACTCAGCAGTTGAAATATGTAAAGAGAGTTTTTCAGATTTTACTAGACAATGTGGTATGATAAAAGAAGCATTGGATAGTGAGGCAGAAAACTTCTCTAAAGTAACTGCCAGAGGGAGGTGCTTTTCCAGTCCTCTAGGAAATCAGAACTGTTCCCAGAGGGAACGGATCAGAGCTGAAGCACTTCTTCCATCTTTTGAACAGGAAAATCTCTGCATGGAGGACATAATTGTGTATTTGCTCATCATCCTCAGGGTGTGATTTGGCTTCAATGGGGAAGGGAAGATGAGAAGCTGAAGTAGCCTGCTGTTCCAGGACACACAGCTCAGAGGTCTGCTACCATGGAGACATGCGCAGCCTATTTGTGGAGGCAGGACAGTCTAGTATGAAGGAAAGATCTTTTTCTTGGGTGTGAATCGTTCCTATACTGACAGAATACTGGAAAACCATCCCCTCGAGTAAAGTACTATGCATGTCTCCATAACCACACTTACCTCACTTATAGAAGAAAGGGGAGGAAGTTTTATAAGGACTTTAAACCCCACCAGATCAAGAAACAGTACCAATCTAAATCTAAAGGACTGGAAGTTTCAGTTGTTTTCTGTAGAATCCATTTCCTTCTAAGAAAAAGAGTGAAGTGAGAAAAAGGAACCTGTAGCAGCCAAATTAAATTTTGGCTAAACATCAATTTTTTTTATTAGGATTGGAAATCTATTTTAATCTATTTAATGTCATTGTCATTGAGGATCTCCCTCTTTAGTAAAAGTTGCTTTGGGAAAGAAGGGCTAACCTCTCTTCAGCTGACTTAAAAGGAAAAGGAAATTGTGTCACCTCCAGTCAGGGTAAGTTATGATCCCCAGGGCCCAGCTATGGTAGTGGGACTCCCCACGTAGACTGCCATGGTGTAGACCTCCCCAGCTCAGAAACCCAAAGAGTACCTGTGGATGAAGGAAGCAGGAGCGAAAGGTTCAGAAACAGGTTTGATTTCGGCTGTAGGAGGGAGCTTTCTATTTTCCACTCCCTTGTCCCTTCCCTAAAGGATAAGGGGATCTTTTGGAGTTTGAAGAGGCTCATAAATTGTACCCTTTTCCTCCCCGCCTTAATGCCAAGCCACTTAAGAGACAGGAGAAGAACAGGACAGAGATAGCTATTGGCATTAAGATTAAACCTGGGGACTAGACAGGAGGTGCTGTCGCTGTCAAACTGAGAGCACAAAGGATCACACCCCACATCGAGCTTCCCGGGGGTAGCTTCCTGGGAGAAAACGGGAAGGGGTGGAGCGGGGACTGCTCGTTCCTCCATCAAATCACCAGTCAGAATTCAGCCCACCAGCACCGGCAGGAAGTGAGATAAGAGAAGCCAAGAGTGCTACATTAATGTTGTTTCTCCACATTGAAGGAAATGTAACAAAAGGAGAACAAATGTCTCTCACTAACGTTGCTCAGTTTTTCATTCTCTAAATCCATGAGGTTAACTAACTCCAAGCCCGTCATAAGCCAGAAAAGGAGCTGTCCCCCAAGAAAGGAGATCCGCAGCACACCATCAGGACGGACCAACTCCGTTTTCAAGAGACTATTCTCCAACAGCAACCATTGCTCCATCTTGTATTTTCTTAGATCAGTGATGAGCATAGATTTTTGCCTTCATAATACCCTGAAATGTGTCCGAGCCATGCAATAGGTTAAAATTTACAAGACCATTCCAAAGATAACCTTCCCTTACTATTCTATTTCTAATTCCAAATTGTTTCCAGCCACAGTAACTCACATATCAGAGGTTCTGCAATGAGATCAAAGGTAGTCCAATAATAAAATGATATAAATAAGAATCCTCAGATTTGAATATAAACTCTCTCCCATTATTAATTTCCCAGGATATTAAGAAATTGAAAGCTCTTTTATGTGCCCCGTTTTTAAAGTATCTCAAATTAAGTCCAATAAAACTCCAGAACAAAGGAGATTCTTACTATTGAAAGTTAAATTACAAATATTTCAAGTTTAACGTTAGGTTTCTAATCTGTTCAGTTTCAGCTACAGGGCTTCTCTATTAGAAAACTTGTGGAGTTGGGGTTCTTTCAGCAGGTGCAGAAATTTCTTCTAATGGATGAAGTACAGTTCCTTTAGAGCCTGTAGATCTGAATTTATCTATTTCAGAATCTCTAATGAGTCTCACTTTTCAAGATTCCGAAGCATTACTAAGACATACAAGACTATGACAGCACTGGTCCCATCTTTAATGAAATTTGGAATATAAAATAATCTTCATGCCCTAAGAAGTTATCCCAGGAAAAATTAAGGTTTTAGACAAAGGACTTAGGTGTTTCCAAAGGCCATAGCAGAGACATGGTAGTATCTGAGGGAAGCCAGGCAGATAAAGAAAATCTTGGTTTCCACTTAGATAGGATGTTTGTCATCTGTGGCAGATTTCAAAGTCCAAAACTTTTAAAATTCAACACAATTGAATTTTAAAGAGGTTACTTTTGTCATTACATATTTGTCATATCTGGGGGACTAAGGGGAGGGGCATTGGGGTGACACCTATGTATGTGTTCATCTCTCATAGAAAGATACATAAGATAATCCAGCCTTCTTGCAAAGTTTAGAAATTTGGAATAGTAGTAGCCTCGGACCTCAAGTCTAATCTGAGATGCCTTTCTTTCTAAATCAGCGTATTTGGTTTCTTAAATTCTTTTTCCCCTTTGGACTTTGTTTCTAGTGTACCATTCATGAATTGAAGGGCAGATCCACCTTGTAACACCCACAGTGTCTGTTGCCCAGACATTCTTATTCCATTCCACACTGGATTCTTCTACTATCTCTTGTGATGGAATTGCTTTGGTCAGTGGTTCTTAACCAGGAATCATTTTACCTCCAGGGAATATTTGACAATGTCTGGAGACATTTTTGATGTTCACAGCTGGAAGTGGGTGGTGGGTATGCTAATGGCATAGAAGCCGGGGATGTTTCTAAACTGCCTACAGTGCACAACACAGCAACTCTCCACAAACCACAAGGAATTACTTGGCTGAAAGTGCCTGTAGTGGATTGAATTATGTGCCCCCAAAACTCACTGAAGCTTGAATTGTGTCCCCCGAGTTTTATGTATTAGAAACTTGGCCCCCACTGTGATTGTTAAGAGGGTGGGAAATCCTATTACAGTAATTGAAAGGTGGAGTCTTGAAGAGATGATTGGATTGTAGGACCCTGCCATGGTGAATGGATTAAAAATGCTGGTCAAGGGGCGTGGTTCTGAGGACTTTGATAGAAGAGAGAGGGGAGTCTGTCTTGCTCTCTTGCTCTCTTCTCTCTCTGCGCTTTCTCTGCTCTCTCAGTTCTGCCATTTTTGCAGTGTGACATGCTGCTATCACTGAAGCCACCACCAAAGAAAGCTTTCACCAAATGTTTTAATTGGACTGTGGACTTTGAACTTCCTAGACTCTGAAACTGTAAGCAATAAATTTCATTTTCTTATAAATCATCCAGTTCAGTGTATTTTGTTATGAGCAACAGAAACAGACTGATACAATGCCAATAGTGTCAAAACTGGGAAACCTTGGATTAAGTAATTAATTGATTTCACAGGGAAGTTTTGAGCCTCATCCCACACTAGTCTCAGTTGGAGAAACACCTCAGATGTTGCTGTTGAGGTTTTAAAATCTTGGACCCCCTAAGATTCTAGGGAAAACCAGTACCCATGACACAGGCCCCTCATGATACTGTCTCTCCTTAGCTTTTGAATGTTCCCAGTTTTGAACAGTTTTTCTTCCTTCTTCACTTGCAGTAGTGGGATATGTCTTTTTATGTCTGATCTTATTATTCCCTTCAGGAAACTCAGTTGAATTTCCAGTGGTTTAAAATATTTACTTTGACCCTGTCCTTTTTGAATGCATGCAGACTAGAATGGTTTGCTGGAGTTATAAGCCAAGTTTCCTTCCTTTTATTTTCTTCTTTTCTTTGTGGCCTAGACATATTTCTAATTTAACATATTTCTCAAAATTTTGCATTGAGGGGTCTTCCGTGGTGAGAAAAATGCAATCAAATAAGTTCTGGGTTTATCAAAATTATCCACTGACCAAGCCATCTGTGCTTACTTTATAAATCCAGCAATAATGAACATTATTCTGGTGACCTCCTCTCAATTCTGTCCAGATTTTTCTCCATTTAGTATAGCTGGCCTATGGCTTCAGGGGTAGTACCCCAATTTCTCTCATTACAGACTCTCTGTCAGCATTATTGAATGAATTTTTCATGGTTTCCTGGAGTTTGGCTCCTTTTCATAGAGTCCTTCCCAGTCATCTTTCTAAAATCCTGCCTGTCTTCTTCTGTTGGATGTCTCTGGGCCCTCTCACCATTTCTGATTTAGTAAAAACTAGTAACTACTAAAATATATCCACTTTTGGTAATGCTCTCCTTATAAGCAGTTAGACATAGTTGTCTAACCTACAGTCAATACTGGTTTCAATATTTCATTTTCTTCTTCATTTCTGTTCAGCCAAAAACCTTAATCTTTCTCTTACAGAAATGTTTCTCTCCTAGCTTTTTATACTTCCACTCTTCCTGTTCCTACAGTAAGACCGAAGCACACTTCGGAAACTACTACAATTTCTCCTTTATAATCCCTAGAGGCAGTATTTCATGCCAAGCCTTTTAAATTGCCTTTAGGTTCACAATAATTTCAACAAGTTGTTTCTTTGCTTCATCCTAAGAAGATGCCTTTTTATTTTTTCTGAAAAGACTCCATTTCTTCTTATGGTTTATTTTTTATTAAATTCTACCCAATTCTATAGGACAATCCATAATTTTGGTCTTAAAATTCTGAAGCCATTATATCTTTAACAACTTGAAGTCCTGAAACTCTGAATAAGTCACATGAACTTAAATGTACTTCCTTTGCTCCAAATGCATCCTTAAAAAGACCTGGATTCAGGATAGCCTTGCTGTGTTACCTATGAGGCCTGGCACCAAAAAGTCCTCACACTAGCACACTCTAAAACAAGGAACTTAGTTGCAGTTGAAAGTCTTGACCTCCAGATTTTGCAGGAAAACACAGTAATATAGCTGAGAATTGTTCAGCCTCCAAAGCGTGTTTACAAAGTCCTTTTTTCCTTTAATCACATTTTTACCTCAGTTGTATTTGCTTACCAGGACTTCCATGGCCTATCAGCCAAATTAAAATCCACATTGTTAAAGTGCCACACAAAGCCTCTTGATGGAAACCTTGCCAGAAGTTTTCATCTCAGGGCACTATTATGCTCCCCAAATGCCAGTCTTTGTCAATCTCTCAGTGTTTTTAGCCAATGTACCAGATCCTAACATTTCACTAAATTGAATTTACCTTCCAGAATCACAGGTCCCTCTTTTACAACATGCAGAGTGAAATAAGAATGGATCACCTAAAACAAGAGCAGGAGGAAAGGACTGGACTAGCATGTCCAGTTCTGTTACCAGACACATCAGTTAGAAATTTGTGAAGAAAACATCAGGAAAGGGAAGTAACCTTTCCCTAAAGCAGTAAAGTGGAATGGAGACTGCATTAGCATAATAGCATATTAAAGTTATAGTATGACATGTGGTCAGTGTTAACAATGTGTTCGTTTTATAGTTTCTCCAGTGTTAAGAATCTTAAAAAGCTTAACCTATTTCTTTGAGAACAGGAGGATATACTTTAAGGATCTATAGCTACCCTTCCTGGATGGGTTGGGACTCTCTTAGGATGGAGCTAGGATACTGAGAAGGAGTTTAGAGGAATATAAAGGAAAAAAGAAAATAAGGGAAAAGGAGAGAAAAGGGTGAGAGTCCAGAGAGAAAAGGAACTCCTGCAATTCTAGAACTGAGTCTGCCTGATCTGAAAAGGAATGATAGGGAAAGATAAAGACACCAACTTTTGGAATCTGGGTAATCATAACTGGCCAGTCTTGAGACTTTTGCCTTCTCCTATAGCTGATCACTCATAAGTCTCTATGTTCAATTCTATCTCTACCCTGAGTTCCAGAATGACACTGAAAACTCTCTACAGCAGTGATTGGGTCATAACATCCATTTCATAGATTACAACCAGTACACACTAGA
Source organism: Galeopterus variegatus (assembly GCF_000696425.1). NCBI lineage: Eukaryota > Metazoa > Chordata > Mammalia > Dermoptera > Cynocephalidae > Galeopterus > Galeopterus variegatus. The sequence goes on along the minus strand of NW_007727458.1, from coordinate 13,898 downwards.
GTAGAATAGATCAGAATAGAAAATAACATAGTGTGGGCAGTCCACACCACCCAGAAATAGGCAAGGGGCAAAACTGGGGTCCTAGGTAGGAGCCAAGGGCAGTCTCTTCCACCCAGAGGCAGGCAAAGAGCATGCCAAAAATACCACTTCTGCATGGGTAGCCCACCACAACCATTGCCACAGACACAGCTGCTGCAAAAGTGGCTCAACACCACAGCAGTAGCCACTGCTACTGTACACATGGCCTGCCAGACACTCAACTGCTCTGACACGAGAGTCACTAGTAGAGACCAGAAAAAGAAGAGAAAATCTCTCTCTTCAAAGCCCACTCGAGAGTGTAGAAGATGCAACTGCTCTACCAGATGATTAGACATCAATGTAGAGACACTATAAATATGAAAACCCAAGAAAATATGACACAACCAAAAGAATACAGTAATTCTCAAATACCAGACCCTATAGAGCAGAAAACTCTTGAAATGACTGAAAAGGAATTCTGAGCAACAATCTTAAGGAAACTCACTGAGATACAAGAAAACTCCATTAAACAACATAATGAAATGAGAAAAAAAATCCAAAATATGAAGGAGAAAATTTGCAAAGAGATTAATATCTTAAAAAGAATGTAGCAGAACTCATGGAAATGAAAGATTCACTCCACAAAATAAAAAACACAACTAAGAGCTTAAGCAGCAGGCTAGAAGAAACAGAAGAAAAAATACGTGCTCTTGAAGATAGCTTTTTTGAAATAACTCAGGTGGACAACAAAAAGGAAAAAAGAATTTTAAAAAGTGAAGAAAATCTAAGAGAGCTAGCAGACAACCTTATGCACACAAACATTCAAATCATGGATGTTCCAGAAGGGGAGTAGAAAGGAAAAGGCATGGAAAACCTATTCAACAAAGTAATAACCAAAAACTTCCCAGGTATAAGAAAAGACATAGACCTTTAGATCCAGGAGGCTCAAAGATCCCCAAACAGATTCAACCCAAAAAGATACTCTCCAAGACACATTGTAGTCAAATTGGCAAAGTTCAAATACAAAGAAATAATCTTAAAAGAAGCAAGAGAAAATCATCAAGTCACCTATAAGGGAGACCCTATCAGACTAACAGCAGACTTCTCAACAGAAACTCTACATGCCAGGAGGAAATGGGATGATGTGTTCAAAAAAGTAAAAGAAAAAAACTGCCAGGCAAGAATACTATACCCAGCAAGGCTACCCTTCAGAAATGAGGGGAAAATAGGGTATTTTCCAGACAAACAAATGCCACGAGAGTTCACCACTACACAATCAGCCCTACAAGAAATCCTCAAGGGAGCCCTGCATCTGGAATCCAAAAAATGATAATCACTACTGCAAATATACATGAAAGAACAAAACCCACTGGTAGAACAAAGATGCAAATGAGAAAGAGAAAGAAACTAAATCTTACCACCACAAAAAAACCATAATGACAATGAAACAAAAGCAAACAAACTATCCATCTCTTTGGAAGATTATAGGGAAACAATTCATTTTTCTAAAACTAGGAAGTAAAAGGGAAGAATCAAGCATTTATCCTATCTTCCCTGTATGAGTTATTCCTCAAGGTAACCATAAATAGCCAAAGAGGGAGCATTTCAACATTTCTATCTAGTGAAGTATACCAGTTAGTAAATAAAGAGGGACTAAAATAATTAGAATATGGTATTTTGCAAACCCCTATTGAAATAATGGGTCTAGTAAATGATCACCAATGACTGCTAATATCACAGAGAGACAATCAGACATAATGGACCTCCAGAGTAAGAACTAATATCTTTAAAGCCAAATCTAACCTGAATGATGAGACCAAGCCTCAGGATCCAGCAACCAATCATCAGGAAATGCAGGAGATGGTGGAACATGTTAAATGACACTACTGGGATGGAGCCAGAAAATCCAGACCATGGGAAACTTTATGGGGTAAAGAGAGAAAAATTAAATGAAGGGGGAACCTATAGATTAAAAGAATCTTAAGAGACAGCTAATGTAGCAACCAATGCAACAAGCAGAATTTATTTGGAGTCTGATGTAAACAAATCACTTGTAACAGAGAGAGGGAGGGGGAGAGAATTGTAGAAATTTAAACACATTTAGTGTTTGATTATATTAAGGAATTATTATTGATTTTTTAAATGTGATTATATACTACGGTTATGTCTTTATAAAAGAGTTTTTATCTTTTAGAGACACATACTGAAATGTATACAGATGAATGCTATGAAACAGGGATTTACTCAAAATAATCCAGGGGAAGGCAGAAAGTGGGTGGGTGTACAAATAAGATACGAATGACCATGAGTTGTTGATTGCTGTACCCCAATCTACTGTATATGCTTTAAGTTTTCCATAGGAAAAAGTTAAAAAAAATTTTTTTAAGAAATTAACAGCGTGGAGAGGTGCAGTGGTGTGGAATGGGATTAGGGAGCAGGGGGGAGAAAAGAATGTAGTGCGTTGCATGTAGTTAGAATAAGTATTGCTTTGTGAGACTTTAGTTTTGGTTTGATATTTGTGTCTGTGTGCACTGCACCACAATGCAAAATCCATGAGTATTTTCTTGCTGTGGTCTGTGGTCAAAAATGCCTACAAAATAATAGTTGATAGGCATTTTCATCTGAATGTTTCTCTGGCTCATCAAAGAAGGAAAAATATTTTATTTTATTACACCCACAAATATTTTCTATTCCCATAATGTAAGAATATGACCACTCATTCACTGCAGGAGCAACAATGAAGTCAACCTCATTTACTTACAACATAAAGGCCTCCTCCCCTGCAAAGCCTTTTATGACTGTTAGATGTTTCTTTCTAGAGGAACAATAAAAAGTATTCCTTTTCATATATGTCTTTCCCAAACTTAGCAGGTGTTAAATTCTAAGTAAATATATATTGAGTGAATAAATGATAATGAATATTTGAAGGACAGCACAAAAATCCATTGTCAACTATTGCATAAGATGGTCCCAGAAAACAAAGTTATTTTTCCCAGTAAACCCACATTTATTCAAAACAATTGAAAATCAGAGTACTCACAGAAATTGATTATCCAAATTAAATAAGTTATTCATACTCCCAAGATTTGCCAATTCTCAATTTTCATACTTGACTCCATAATTATATTAAATACAAGTTCTTCTTTCTCTGATGGTTAACTAATTGATTCAATTGACCTGTATTGACATTGTTGGCCACCTGCAAAATGCAAAGCACTGTGCTAGATGTTATCAGACAGAGAGAGCTAAACATCCTCCTTTGAAGGCCTTATTGTCCTACGGCTTAGGTAAACATCTCTTGACTTATTTTTTAAGGAAAACTTCTGTAAAGACTTTTTCATTTGTACAGATTGCACATTTTTGCCTCAAGGAGTAAATGGAATAATCGGGAAACCCTAACTTCCGTAAATGAGAAATTTTCTTTACCCACATAGCCCTGGTTCTGAACCTTTACTCCAGTAATTAGATGCTTGAAGAATTAATGCTCAGAAAGCTGAACAACCAAATTTAGTGTACTTGTTTAGAACATCAGAATATTCAGCCTCCATAGTGTCACATAACACGTTGTTGTTTTTGTTTTTGTTGTGTGTGTGTGTGTGTGTGTGTATGTATGTGTGTGAATTGATTTATTTATTTTTAGCTCTCACAAATAAGTGAGAACTGTTGGGCATAACTTTGCGCGCATGCGCCCTGACGCGCACGGGTGCCAGTTCATGCGCT